>NC_056741.1:1380311136-1380476136 GCF_019279795.1 Protopterus annectens | reverse complement strand
CAAGTCATTTTACATTTTTACAGTCCTTTTTGCTTTGCACTATATTTCTGTGTAATTTTATATAGTCTTTTAAACCAATTCTGCTTCCAGCTGCCTTCTCATCTGGCAAATAGATTGCCCCCCCCCCCCCATTGTGTTTAATTCATTTGTAGCACTTCCCCATTGCTTCTTTGTAATTGTTTTGCTTAGTCATCCTTACCTGTTTTGCCTTAAGTGGATTAAAGTAGGAAACATGCTCAGCAGTCTTTAAATTAATTTATTCTAAGAGTTGCATAAAGATGTACTGTACATGTTTTATTTACACCTAGTACCTTGAAATTCCCGTAACCCAGGAACCAGTACAGCTTCAATTGGTGAGACTAGCATGAGTAGGATTTAAGTCACTGAAACTGTGTGTGTGGTTTGTGGAGGGAAGGTCTTAAGGCTTCAGTTGCATTTGGAAGATCCACTGCAGTTATAGCAAATCAGTTGCAGATATGCCAGCTTCATTGGGAGGAGGAACTATAAGAACATTGATCTACAGGTAACAGCTTAAATCCTCCTTGATCATTGGCTTTTCCTGTGCCCTGGCACTGGTCATCAGACAGTAACTCATTTGATCTCTTCTTCTGTCAACTTACCGATGCTAAGGCTTAAAAAGCATTTTAGGTTTTGGTCTACTGCCTCACATTTACTGTTCCTTCACTCTATCCAGGTCTACTGCTCCATTCTGTTATGCACCTTTTTCTTTACATTGGTTCTCCATCTGCCTTTGAACTTTCTTTGTCTGGTGTAGGTTTTCTGTCCCCTCTGGAGTTCTGTTTTAGGACTCGTTTTGTTCTCTTACTCTCTGTTTCTTAATGACTTGGTCATAGACATTTTCAATGTTAGTACACTATTACCCAAATGACCTTATCACACTGCGAGATGTTGCAAAACATAGTTCCCCTGCAACAGGATCTATTCTGGAACTGGGTGCGCAACAACAAATGAATTCTGTCTAGCAAATCCCATTTTATGCCCATTGGTAGTCAGCCTATCTTTCAAGCTTTCCCAGGACTTTGAGTACAACCTGAAGGTATGCTTCAGACTTAGTAATGTAATATCTCATGAAATGGGAAACTCAGTTGCTGAACCATTAATTCCAGAGTTAGTGTGTCTTATTCTACTCAGCAAACTGTACACAACACAGAAGTGCTCCAGGTAATACTAAACAAAATCTGTCCCTTCATTTCACTTGCTTTCTCTACACATCACTACTGTACATCCCTGCACATAGCTAATTATGTGACTGTAGCCAAAAGAGTTATTTTTAGTAAATGTAAAGTGCTAAAAACTGCCCCTTCCCCACACTGCATTACAAATTTTCTGTTTATCTTTCCTCTAGTTGTTTAGATCATAGGGTCAAAGAGTCGTCTTACTTTGCAAACCTAACTTTTGCCTAGTTGGAGAGCTAGCATTCTCTCTAAAACAGCCATAACTGTATGGAAGAAACTACCTTCAAACATCAGAAATTTCCTCTCCTGTATATACGTGATGTTGTAAGTATTGTAAATTAATACAAATTTTCTTTAAAAAAATAAATAAATACATTTCCTCTCCCTGCTTCTCTTTGGTGCTAACTATTTGAGTACTCTACAGCCATTATAAGGACAGTGATTATCATCCCTGCCCTGAACTACATATCATCCTGCTAGTTTTTCTGTTAACTATACAAATTCTTGTTGGACCATTCCATTCTCAACAATTTTAACACTTTCCTTTAACATTCTAATTACAACTTTATATGTACTTCTGACATTCCTCTAAGCAGTGCCGCCTTCTCCCCAAATTAGCTGCTATACTGTACTATAATTTGCAAAACTTCGCATTTTGTTTGCACTTCATTGTTACCTCCTAAGTCAACCTATACTGGTTTCATCTCATTCTAAATGTAAACTTCGTATTTGGTTTTCCTTTGGTACATAATAATTGTTACTTCTGGCTTGGGTTATGGCTGAAAGAGGTTAATTGGCAAGCCAACTTAACTTGGATAAAAACTAAAAGTAAAGGGCAGTGGTGAAGACCAATCCAGTGCTGGAATACAGAGAAAAGAGTTAATGTATTTTATGTAGGCCACCTTGTCATTGTGCAGGGCACTGATAAGGCATCTTGACATATTGTGTACTGTTCTAGGGAAGTTAGGCTAGTAGAAAGCATACAGCTTATTTTTTGGAGTCATAAATGGTATGAAAGGGCTAGAGTATAACAAGACCTGGAAACCCGGACATGCTTACATTAAAAGCAAAAGTGTGAGAGGAGTATAATTTGAACAAACCACATTGTTTGGCTACAAGGGGGAAAAGAAAGGAGAGAAAGGTACTAGGGAGGTTGGTGGCAGCTGAAATGGGAACATTTCAAGTTAGAATTGAGAAACATGTCTCTACAATGAGAAGGGTGACTTAGGTTGTTGAATGTGGTGCTTGAAGTAGTAATATAGTAGTATCCCTAGATAGGTAAAAATTGCTTTGGTCAAAGCATGCAAGGGTTGTGACAAGGGTATGGGAGAAGGAGCTGTCTAGGGGGCCGGTTGCATTGCATCACATCAGAGTTGACAGATTACTGTTCTTCAATATTTTGCATGCTCTGATCCCCATCTCATCTTGATATGAAGACTTAACCATATTTTCATTTTATTTTTTTTACAGCACAATAATTCATTGTATAAATTAATTGGTATGTATTTTAACCTGATCATGTTAATGTGGCTGTTTCGTGACTTGTGGGCGGGGGTGCCGTTTGCAGTGAAATGTTGGTGGGACCTATTTAACTTTGCAAGCTGTCCCTACCTTCAATCCTTTGAATGTTCAGCTATTTCTTATGCTAGATATTGTGTGCATGTCCTCCTGTTCATCTGCTGTAACTGATTAATATTATGTGATTCCTTAATTTCATTATCTCCAACCGTGGATAGATGAGCAACAGAAGCTGGAACAGACAGAGATGCAAGCATCCTAATTTCTGATACATACAGTTGACTGACACTGTGAAAGTTTATTACATTGTCAGTCTTTTAAATTTGCTCTAGTAAAGAGCCATAGTTTTGAATCTTGGGTAACATATTTAGCAATGTTTGTTACTTGTACAAAGACCTGTGGTAAGGGAATGCACATTAATGCATTATTTGACATTTTCTGCGCAAAATAATTATAGCTAGCTTACGTTGCAATGTTTTTAAGAGTTCTGTAAGTAGCTATAACCAAGCTGTAAAAACAAAAAGAGAAAAGAAGCATTTGACTATTTAAAATGCAAACAGAATTGTGTAAGCATTCATGTTTGCTCAGAGACAGTTTCAACTCATTCCCTTCAATGGAGTTCTGGAAGTTTGCACTGTAACTTCCAAGGGAGAGGACCCTAAGCTTTTTGATGGAATAAAATTATGTTCTCAAATTTCAAACAGATGTTCATATCTCTGGAATCATGTGGGTTTATAAAGAAGTAAATGGCAAACTCTTCAACACAAGGTATTTTTTAGTGGCAGTATTCTTTAGGTTCTAAGTCTTAAACTGGATTTTGCAATTAACAAGTAAACACAGTAACTGTTAAGTCTGTAATATTTTGTGAACAACTTAAATATCTGTGCAACAACTCATGTTACACACACATCAACAGCATTTTGCTCACCCAGCTGGGAGGTTTAATATGAGGCTAAGCATTTACTTGGTTGCTGAGATATTTAGAAAACATGTCAATTTTGACAGTACAAGTAAGTAAATACTGTGTGAACAACAATTAATTTATCTGTACCTGCAGTATACAGAGGTGAAATATCAATATAGTTGTGTTTGCCATTACACTAGACTCCCTCTTATCCGGTCTCGCTGGGACCGGACCGTAGGCTGGATAATCAGAAAAAGCATACAGAAGTAGCATTTATAGGCTATAAATCAGATAGGATAACAGGATGTGTGTTGGTATGCATTTTTCTAATGAATACAAAGTCTAAAACTCAAATGTCTGTCATTATTTAGCCCAGAGGAGGCGAAAGTTTTGGTATTCTCTGTTGTCTTTTGCTAAGGCTATGGCAGGAATTTGATGGCTGGTTAAAGGGAGGCCGGATAAGAGGCAGTCTACTCTGTATGTAAGCTTTAAGATGAAATATTGTAATACATTGTATGTCTCATCATTTGGACTTATTAATGTATGTATGAATAAACAGTGTTTGATGCCTAGAGATGTCAGTAGGATAGTAACTGCAGAAACAACTGGAGGCATCAGTAGGCTCACTGTTCAACTAGAATTTTTTTTTTCCAGAGCTACCTATGGGCTTATTATGAGACCTAGTGATTTTGCCTCGTATCTCCTGGCCATTGGTATTTGCAACCTATTACTCTACTTTGCTTTTTACATTATTATGAAGGTAAGTATGCTTTAAGACACTGTAATGCTGTTAATTTAAATAAAATAAATGACAGTAAGAATTAAAAAAAAACAAGCTATATATTGTTCAATTGTTCCCATCAGCTAACTCTGCACTTGCATACATTACCCTTTACCTATAATCTGTCCAATAGCACTCTTCTTTTTATTTTTCTGTGTCCATCAATCATTTGATGACATAATTATCACTTATATTACTCTGAGTGTCATTGTTTTGTGACATTTCCATTTTTTTTTCTTCTTCTTTATGATGTACAAAATGTGGCAGCGCTGTCACAAGCAACCAGTCTGACAGCAAAAGTTGGGTCCTCCAGCTTAGTCGGTCTTGCCCGTAGCTGTGTTTCAGAAGAGTGGTGGCAGTTGTGAAAGGCACAGTTCTGAGTATTGACATCATAGACAACTCAGAACTCTCACCTAAAAATCTTATTGCCCATTTTTTGCTAGGAAGTGTGAAATGCATTAAGTATAATACCATGTAGCGCTGAATGTATGTCTGTTACTGCCTCCTGGAAGTACGTGTTCCAGTCAGGTAATACTTTAGTCTTATTTTTGATTAAGGCTGTTTTAATCTCGTATAGTCTCAGCCCTGCAACTGGGAATAGAGTGCTCTCTTAGAATGCTAGGCCCTGTTCGTCGGATTTCTCAAATGTGATATGATGATGTCATGTTTGCTTGTGTCTTTCGGCTGTTAGGGGTTGCCACAGCGGAACTCCAGTCTGCTAATGATTGGCAGTAGAGTTTTACATGCTGGCTTGCCGGGTCTAATGCACAACCTTCAACGAAGGAACGCCCATTCACGCATGTCGCCACACACAAGACGGTCTAACTGAGAATCGAATGGGCAACGTCTAACTGTGAGGCGACAACGCTAGCGCAGCACCACCACCGCAGTGATATGATGTCATGTATTCTACTTTATTTGATTATTTTGAGGTTAAGAGGAAGGGATTTATGTAACAAATGTGTAAAACGGACAGATAAAATAGAAATTTCTTTTCAGTGGATTGTTTTTGAAAAAAAGCTAGACAGTCTTATTTTTGAGGGAGAGTAGTAATAATCTTTTCTTAGGAAGTGGCTAAGAAGTGGTTGCTTGTTTTGAATATAAAATACAAAAAACATACAGTACAAAGTCAGTACAGAGCTGTTTTGATTTTGTGTGTTTTAAGACTGATGTTTTCTTTATTTTTCATTTGATTACCTATGTAGTACTCTGAGACTAAGAAGGGTTTATGGTTGTGTTTGTGTAGCTACACAAAAGAGAAGTGTGTTATGCAAGTGGTACTTCCCTTGAAGAGAACCTGTACCATTAACTAGTCTTTCTATAAGCTAATGCTTATGATTTTGACTTTTGTTTCACTATTTTTGCAACCACAGCACAGTGGCTTAGATGTGCAGCTCTGCAGGCATTTATGCTTGATTCAAGTAAACCTGCCCCCCCCCCCCCAAAAAACGGAAAAAATAATGTCCTCAGCATTTCATTTCTCTCTCACTTTTATTTATGCAAGTATTAATGAATGTTTTTTATTCCCAGTGTCATCTTTCCCAGTTTGTGTGAGTCGCACTATCTAAAGATTCAAGATGAAAACAAAAAAGTCCTATGAGAAGCTGCATTTTGTTCTATATTCTGATCTTTGACTCATTATAGCACAACTACCATCTCAAAACCTTATGCAGAAACGATACAGGGGTGTCTAGTTAACTCACATTCAGTTTGTTTATGTATGTATGTCTAAGTTTATGCTTGCATGCTTTATAATTGTAGCAAGTGACTTACTAGAGTTTCCTTGTCACCCTATAAAAAGAGATACTTGTGGTTAATGATTCTTACGTGATTAACAAATGAATAAGTGCAGAAAGTGTTTCTGTGTATTTATCCATCTTCCCCCTTCCAAAATGAAGACCATCTACTGTTATGTTTCTTGTTTTTATCAGGAACTTGAGGGGTATTCTTCCATCATTGTCAGCTTCTAAACTGAACTTTTCTTTATATCTTTCATACTGTCCCTCCCACCACATACACACACAAGCCGCCCTCAGCTGCAAGTCTATCCTTTTGCTTGGCCTTAAAAAAGATTTGTCTTCACTATTTAATATCTTTCTATACACTAAGGCATTAGAGTAGAGTATAATATAGATGTTCTTCATAGTCAGTGTTGCAGTACTAATCCTTGTGACTGGCCTGATTTCCAAGCATCATTCCAAGCCGATGGACATTTTATGACTGACATCCGGGTATAAGAAAGGCCTTTATCTGCTGCATCTTCAGTTTTTTCAAGTTGTACAGACCAATGTTCTTCATGTGGGTTGTATGTGCTCACAGTCCATTGGCTGGCTTATGTTTTCCCCGAGTTCCTCAGTTTCAGACAGACAAGTACCTGCTGGGGAAATTTCTTCTGTAACTGATGTTCAAAAAAGTTAAGAACTGTTTGGCCTTTGGGAAGCACCCACATAATATTTTCACTTACTTTGTTTGGGGACTCAGCAATGTCCCTTACTGTTCTAACTGTGCTAAATTCTGTGCAAAAACCTTTAAACGTAGGGCCAAGGAACTAGCTGCACACAGGGAGCCCTTATTGTTGGCTTCTTCTGTAGGAACACAACCCCAGTCTTTTGCAGATGTTCTTCATTCCACATTGCTGCAGTCCTAACTATTGGGTAGTCCGCTGTCCAGTCGGCCCGAATACCAAAGTATATGGCTGACGTCGGTCAGGGCGCATTAGACTGACGTCAGTACGTCAGGGTACTAATGCGCATGACCGACGTCATATCCTCAGTCTTTTTTGCCGCATGGTCCGATGCAGAAGCAATTTTGCGAGTGCAGGTTGGCGTTCTGAAAGTTTCTGAAGCCAGAGTTTCAGACCGAATCAAAGTTGGCTAAGTACCCGTTGGGAATATTTTGTTTTTTCTTGCCTCAGTATTTAACCGGATGTCAGAAAACTGAATAACTGTATTTCTTGTGGGAAACAGATACCTCATAGGGATTACCATACTTTGTGTATACCTTGTTTAGGGCCTGAGCACGACGTTGTTGGATGCCGCTCTTGTGCTAGATTTAACAAACGCACTATTAAGAGAAGGTTAGACTGTGCCAGGTTAGTGTTTGGGAAGCGTTGTAATTATAAAATGCCGCCGGATGCTCCGGCGCTTCGCTAAAAAGCGCAAGGACAAAACAGCAAAGCCTAGAGTGGAGGAACCGACAGTCCCAGACGTCGCTTCTTTAGAGGGCTCAGTGGAGCCGGAGGTTTTGCCAGGTGTTTCTTTGGAGTCTCAGGGAGAGACTTTACTGTTACAGGATGTTTCCTCTCAGGAAGTAGGCCAGGCTGAGGGGCTTCTCAGGTGGCTGTTCTTCCCTCTCTTCCTAAGGTGGTCAGAGCCTCCCTTCTGTTTCCAAGGCTTCTTTGAGGGGCAGGCCGAGTTTTGCTTCAGTGGGGGTTTCTCCTAGTACTTCAGGGTCTTTGCCTAAGAAACATATGCTTAAAATGGCAGAGGATTTGATTACTATGATAAGGGGTTCTATGCCCCTCCTGATAAGAGGCCTAGGTGGAGTCTGAGTTTGAGAGATTTGAGCAATGCTCGGAGGCTTCTGAGTCTTCGCCTGAAGACTTGCAGGAGTACCCTCCTTATTCTGATTCTGATGTGGATGATTCTACTCCTTCAGCTTCCCTCCTGAGGATTTTTCATTTTCAGAGACTCTGCATTCCATGAGGGAGCATTTTAAATGGGAAGGTCAAGATTTCTCTGATTCCAGGAAAAGGCTTAGGGAATTCTTGTTTTACCCCAGCACAGGCCTTTAGCTATACCTCCTGTTTTGAATGTAGTGGAAGATGTTTTTGCAGAGGCTTCCCTGAATCCAGATTCTTTGCCTCCTGCCCCAGTTAAACCGGATAGGTATTATAGGGTGCCTGAAGCTCATAAGTATCTTTTAAGAGTCCTAGGGCAGACCCGAAACTGTCTCTCAGGGGCCTAAAGGTGTGAAGGCCTCAGTTGTTAAAAATCCTGTCCCTCCTGATAAAGAGGCAAGGGCTTTGGATAGATGGGGAAAGAAAGTGTATACTTCTTCCACTTTAGCCATGAGGGCGTTGAATTGTCAGTTTCACATGTTAAAATATCAGAATTATCTTCTTTCACAGTTGAAATCTAAGGTGGATGCTCTGGCGGAAGGTATTGAGTGTAAAGAGTTGCAGGATTTAGTTCATGTGTCTGAACAAGTGGGTAAACATTCCTTGCAATGTGGTTTTGATGCTGTGCAGGCCTCCTCCAGGGTGGCTGCCACTGGTTCTGTTCTTCGTAGGCACGCCTGGTTGAGAGATCAGAACTTAGCTGAGCATGTTAAGACAAGGATTTTGGATGCTCCTTTACAGTCTGATGTGTTGTTTGGTTCGCCTGTGGAAGCAGTTTTAAAGAAGATGGAGGACAAGGCTAAGTCTATGCAAACTGTTAAGGATTTTTTGCAGGTGCAGCCTCCGAAGTTTAGTAGAAATTGGCCTGCTAAGGGATGGACTTATCCTGCTTATGATTCCCAGTCTAGGGGTAGGTCTAGATGTGGTAGGGGCAGAGCTCAAGGTGCTTTTAGGCCTAGGGCAGGGAGTTCACCTGCTCAGACTTCTGGTGAGGGCAGGGGTCAGTCCTTTCGTAAGCAGACCCAATGACCTGCCTTTTCAGCTGCCAGTACCTTCTCGCCTGGCGGCACCTCTAGGAGGAAGACTGTCTCTTTTCAAAGAAAATTGGGATTTACTTACCCAAGACAAATGGGTTCTGGATATCATTCACCACGGTTACAGGTTTTATTTCCATACCTTGCCTCCTTTCAAAGGCATGCCAGACATTCCTCCTCTACAAAGACAAGAGGCTCACAAGCAAATTTCTCAGTTACTCCAAATAGGGGCCATTCAGCCGGTTCCTGTGCCAGAAAGGGGCCTAGGATTTTATTCTCGCCTGTTCCTAGTACCAAGAAGGGGAACACGTGGAGACCAATTTTGGATTTATCTATCCTCAACACTTATCTGGACATTCCCAAGTTCAAAATGTTGACGTTACAACAGCTTTTACCTCTGCTGGGCAAGGATCACTGGATGGTAACTTTAGATCTCAAGGAAGCTTACCTTCATGTGCCTATAAGACTAAGTTGCAGAAAGTATCTGCGTTTCGAGCTGGAAATTCTCATTATCAGTTCTCTGCATTGCCCTTTGGCTTATCTACTGCCCAGAGTATTCACAAAGGTTCTGGCTCCAGTGATAGCTTACTTCAGGCTAAAAGGAATTCAAATCTATCCTTACTTGGACGATTGCCTGATTCTGGCTCAAGAAAAGGAAGACCTTCTACAGCATTTGGAATATGTCATAGCAGTGCTAAGATGCCTAGGTATTCTGTGAACGAAATAAAGTCCAGTCTAGTACCCTCTCAAGACATGTGCTTTCTGGGTGTGAGACTGAATACAGCAGCCCAGATGGCCTTTTAACCCCGGACAAACAAAAGAATCTTTCCAGTTACTTCCATCAACTATCTCTTCAGTCCGGGCTGACTGCAAGGACAGTCCTTCAAGCCTTAGGGTTCATGGCATCTTGTATTCTGGTGCTTCCCAATGCCAAACTGCATATGAGGAAGCTACAATGGTATCTCAAAATGTATGGACACAGCACTGCCAGGATTTGGACACTGTCATTCAAATAATACCTTGCATTCAAAAGGAATTTTTGTGGTGGGCTCAGGAATGTCACCTAAACAAGGGACTCTCTGTGACCCGGCCAGAGGCGAGTCAAATTCTAACGACAGATGCCTCAGACATTGCTTGGGGAGCTCATCTAAATGGAAAGTGGATACAAGACAAGTGGCCTGCCAGACTACAGCATCTACATATCAACATGAAGGAGATGTTAGCAGTCCAGTTTGCATTAATGGCTTTCAAGGAGTTACTTCTTCCAGGGCAGGTGTTGATTCTAACAGACAACACAACTGTCATGTGGTACATCAACAAACAAGGGGAACACATTCTTACCCATTGTGCAGGCAAGCAATGATTTTATGGGAGACTGCGCTAAGCTTGCAACTAACTCTTCAGGCAAGGTTTCTGCCGAGCACAGAACTCCTTAGCAGATGTGTTAAGCAGACAAATCATGGATCCCCACGGGTGGAAACTGGATCTTCATGTATTTCAAAAGTTGACAGTGTCCTGGGGAACTCCAGACATAGATCTGTTCGCTTCTCCACTAAACCACCAGCTGCCAAAGTTTTGCACAAAGAGGTTTCATCACACAGCTTGGAAAGTGGATGCTCTTTCTTTCAGTTGGAAAAATCTTCATGTGTATGCGTTTCCACCTCTGCCTCTTCTTCCAAAGGTGCTTCTAAAGGTCAGACAAGACAAGCCAAGGATGATTTTAATAGCTCCAGATTGGCCTCGGCAGCACTGGTACCCATTACTGAGGAGTCTGGTAAAGAAGCCTCCATGGCCTTTACCCTTGATTCCACATCTGTTGTCTCAGAAGGACGGTCGTCTGCTCAATGTCAAGCTTCACTCTCTTCATCTAACAGCCTGGCATATTCTGTTTTGAAAGACAGCAGGTCTCAACTTCCTCAACAAGTTTTAAATGTGATTATGGAAGCCAGAAGACCTAGTACAAGGAAAGTGTACGAGAAAAATGGAAGAGATTTTTATTTTGGACTGCAGCAAAGAATTTGGAGATTTCAGAGCCTAATTTGAGTGTGGCTCTTCAATATCTTACTGAGTTATTGGACAAAGGTTTGTCTTTCTCTTCCATTAAGATTCATGCTGCAGCAATTTCAGCTCACTATGATTGTGACCCACCATTGTTTTCACATCCTTTGTTCAAGCAATTTCTTAGAGGGGCAAAGAATATAAGACCCCACGTAGAGCTCCTACTCCTGCTTGGGATCTCAATTTTGTGTTGGAGAAACTTACTCTACAACCTTTTGAGCCTGCAGCTACTGCTGAACTGAAATACTTGTCATGGAAGACTGCTTTTTGTTGGCCATTACTTCTGCAAGAAGGGTTTCTGAGTTACAGGCCCTTATGGCGGTTGAGCCTTTTTGATTTTTCATAAGGATAGGGTATCATTACGCACTAATCCTTCCTTTATGCCTAAAGTGGTTTCTAGTGTGGCTTTAAACCAAACTATTCATTTGCCTACTTTTATGCAGATCCCCAAAATAAAGGGAAAAGATTTTGCACACTTTAGATGTACACAGGCAATTGCATTATTATTTGAGCAGGACTAAGGATTTTAGGCAGTCTCAGCAGTTGTTTGTTTCTTTGCTTTGAGTTCTCAGGGCAAGCCTGTGTCAAAACAAACTATTTCTAGGTGGATTGGGTTTTGCATTGCATTTTGTTATTCCCATCATGGCAAGGAGATTCCAGCTGGGATTAGGCCTCATTCCACTAGGGCTACTGCCACTTCAACAGCTTTTTAAGGGGTGGCAACTAAGGATATTTTGGAGGCAGCTACTTGGAGTTCAGTGCATACTTTCTCTAAGCATTACCACCTTCCTCTCTACTCTAAGTCTAGGGCTGGTTTTGCCACAGCTATTTTGCAAGGCATGTTATCAGCTCCTGCTTCCTTATGATTTGCCAGCCTCCCTTACCTCTGCTTTGGGATTCTACCCAATAGTTAGGACTGCAGCAATGTGGAATGAAGAACATAGTACAGTTTTGTACCTACCATAAATGTAGATGTTCGAGGATCCACATTGCTGCAGTCCAATTTACCCTCCCTCCTTCCCTCTGTGTTTAGGGGTGGTTGTGTAGGTGAGGTTATATTCTGCTAATTTTGTATATTTTGTATATATATATATATTTTGGTGCAGATATGTTGGGAGTTTTTGGTTTTTGGCCTTATCTTTTCAGGGTCTTCTGACATCTGGGGCAAGAAAAGACTGAGGATATGACGTCGGTCATGCGCATTAGTACCCTGACGTACTGACGTCAGTCTAATGCGCCCTGACCGACGTCAGCCATATACTTTGGTATTCGGGCCGACTGGACAGCGGACTACCCAATAGTTAGGACTGCAGCAATGTGGATCCTCGAACATCTACATTTATGGTAGGTACAAAACTGTACTTTTCCACTACAACTCCAGCAACCTGTGGTGTGATCCCAAAAAAGTGAAAAGATAAAAAACTGGGGGATCTAGAATTTACAGAAAAAGTGATTGCCTATACATCTGAGCCGACCGAGAATCTTGGTGAGGTACCTTTGCAACCCCCAAGAATGACGGCTACTAGGAAGGAACTCTCTGGCATGACCCCTCAGGAGGCCGCAACAGTCTCTAGCTTTCCTATAGCTACTACCACCGTCCATACATCAGTCAGGTCTGATGCTGCTATGCAGGCATGAGTTTCTGACATCGAGAAGTCGTTCTGCGAGGAGTACTCATATCTTTGCTGAATTCAGATTTTCTTTCCGAAGTCAGTCTCAGTAGATCGCATCCTCTGGCCACGCCTGTTAAAAATGACCATTAAAACTGAAATGTAGTCCCACCATGGCCTTGTTTACACCCTTGGCCCCCAGGCCGCAGACCAAAGTCTAGGACCTGGTTAAGATAGCACAGGAATTCATGGCTTTCATTAAAGTCAGAAAACCTTCAGACTTCAAAGTTTCCCTGGCTCCGACCAAAAAGACTAGTGATAAAGCCTTCCCGGAGGAGGAGGACTCATCCTCTGAAAACGAGGAAGAACTCTCCTACTTGGTTACTTGAAACCCCAAACCTACCCTGATTTGGACTCTGACAACACACACTCTTTTGCCTCCCCACCCAAAGACATTTCCTTTGAGGACATGTAGCATAAAATAAAGAAGCCTTTAACTGGAAAAGTAAGCAATTCTCCCAAGCTCAGACACACTAAAGGGAGCTACAATGCTTCCCCTTCCCCTCAATCATTGGCTATTCCCCCAGTATACATTGTGTTAAATTATGTATTTGAGGGCATCACCCTTCACCTGGATTCCTTACTACCTGCTCCAAGGAAACCAGATAGGTTTTACTGGGTACTTGACTCGCACAAACATCTCTACAAAAATCCTAAAGCTGATCCCTGAGTAGTCTGCACTAATGCTACAAAAGGGGTTCCCAAAGGGCCATCCTGACACCTTTACCTAATGACAGGAAAAGTGAGCTCCTTATCAGGGCTGACAAAAAGACTTGTACCACTGCTACCCTTGCCGTGAAAGCATTAAATTGTTCATTCCAAATATTTTATCATAAGAAACTAATTCAAGACAAAATATTTTTTCAAACACCTTTACTGAATTATCACCTGTGACGTAGGCAAATTTACACTTATGTAAAAGTAATCAAATTATATTAACATAAACAATATACTTCACATATATTGTTATATATCATGTAACCTAAGCAATATTCCATAAATTATTCAACTCCTGCCTTCTTTTAAACGAGACACATCTTTATTAAACCGTCACTTACTACATAGGCAGCCATACATTTATATAAATAAAAACAAACCACACTGACACAGTCCTAGTTGCAAGCATTTTACATCACAAACCATATTGGCACATTCCCAGCTGCAGACATTATACATCACTTATAATCTGCCTTTATACATCACTTATAATTTCCCAGTCTTTCTCACTCAAACATTAACATAGCTCATTTAAGTCCTGCAGCCTTTTAAACCTCATTCCTCCCTTGCATGTATTTTCCCATAGTTTCTATTTTTTTCATATGTAGGCTGGACCTACCCTTTTCTAAAGATCTCAGTTCCAGTTGTTTTATCTCTGTTACTGTATTCACTACTTCCATTATAGTTGGTTTAGATTTTGATTTCCATTTTTAGTAATTGCATTTTTGGCAGCCACCATTATTAGACACAGCAAGGCCTTAACCACATCTAGGCAATTCTGATTCTGTATCATGGCTCAGAAAAATCATCTCCCTCGTCAGACCAGTCTGCCCACCCAGCATCTCCGACAGTACAACTGACAGGGAATCTTTAGTCTGCCAACTCGTAGCACTCCCAGAAAATATGTTCCCAATTACCTCTTTCCCCGTCATACCTCCAACATTTGCTGTTTGCCTGAGGAGTTTTTTTCTGGAGTCTGCTTGGTGTATAAAAATATCTGTGCAAACATTTCCAGGAAAAAATCCTAAATTTTCTAGATTTTGTTGCATATTTGGGAGAACTACATATATCCTCCCATTGTTTCTTTGTGAATTGCTTATCCAGTCTCTCTTCCCAATTCTTTCTAACCTTCTCTGACTGATTCTTATAGTTATGCAATATTTTATATGCTGTACTAAGTATTCCCTTTTAATGGCAGCTTCTGTTCTAGATTGAAATAAAAACTCTACCATTGCTGGTCTTCTGTTTAGAACCTCCCTATTTCTTTCTCTTTGCGTGTACTCTGTTATCAGTCCCAGACAGGGAAAGCAATCTCTAACCTGCAGTCCAAAAAAAATTCTTAGCATCTTCCCATTCTATCATCTTTCCCTTTCTAGTTACTTGCTCCTAATACCTTGGTTCCTTTGCCAGTTTTCTCCAATGAATTCCAGCCCCATCTTGCCTGTTGTCTGTATCCCTAATTGCAGTCATCCCTCTCTGCAGAATCTCCTTATTCAAGACAAAATATTAACAAAACTTGATTCTGTGCTGGACAGAATTTCATACAAGGAGATGCAGGACAATTTTAGAGATGCTTTACAAGTAGCAAAGTATTCCTTTGAAATATGGTTATGATGTTTTAGATGCTTTTTGCAGGGCAGCTGCCACAGGACCAGTTATACGCAGATGTGCTTGACTAAGAACTCAGCCATTGTCGGAGCAGGTTGAAGCAGAGTTATTGGATGCTCCACTGGACAAGGAGTTCCTGTTTGGACTGAACAAGTCATTGAGGAAACTAGGAAAAAAAGACAGATTAAAACTGTTAAAGAATTCTACTTGACCCAAACTCCAGTATACATGTAGGGACTATCCCTCTAACCGTTGTCCCTTATCATCAAGACAAGACAATGGGAGGCCTCCCTGTGAAAAAAGACCAAGGCAATCAAGAAAATGGCAACCCAGGACACCCTCAGAGATTGGGTGCTGTCAAAGAGCACACCCCAACACAGAGAACAGATGTGACTATTTGTTCCCGTCTCTTGCCCCCATTATCCTCCTCCCAGACCCCTGTCAGGCAAGCTTTCATAAATCACTGGAAGACCATTGCAAGGGATCAGTTCATTCTCAGCATTGCAGAAAAAGGGTACTTTATGCAATTCAAACAATTCCCCATTTTGGAAATGCCAAGACCTCCAAAGGAGTAAGAAAATCTTTTGCCACTGATATTCAGTGATTTGATTAATCAAGGGTCCATATAGCTGGTCCCACCAGGTCAAGATTCTTCTGGGTCCCAAAAAAAGAAGGAAGCTGGAGACCTATCCTAGATCTCTCCAGGCTAAACAAATTCCTTCATATGCCAAAATTCCCAGACTACCCTCAGCTGCAAGTGTATCCCTTTGCTTAGCCCTCAAAAAGATTTGTTTTCACTGCTTAATATCTTGCCATACACTAAGGCAGTAGACTTTTGTCACCTGAGTATATTTTTTGGCTGTGTTAGCAAATTGCCATAACTTTGCCATTTTTGCTATTTTGTACTCATATTTTCAGCATATTGTATGAAAGTCCCCTTGAAGGAAAGGTGATTTTCCCCAAGGCTGCTAATTACTTTTATGCAACAGTCATGTATAGTCTCTGACATAAGATGCATAAATGAATAATGTTAAGTTGTCTATCTCGCCTTCATTCTTGCTGGATGGGTTCGGAGCCGACCTCGGCTCCGACTCGGCCACTCTAAAAGCTCGAGAGTTGGTTCCACCGGCTCGAGGCTCCCCTTATATCCCACAATGCTAGGCGAGAGTTACCTCAGATCTCGTTTGCCGCTACAGCTTCGAGGTTGGTTGCTTCTACCGGTTCCTGGTGAGTGTTAGCTTTTTCTTCTAAAAGTTACTCTTTTTACCCCTTTTTAAGTTAAATTTCTTCTTAGTTAGTGTAGATCACAAAACTTTATCCCGACCCTAATTTTTCCCGTTTCCTTACTAAAGAACCTTTGGTTCTTCCTTTGGGCCTTAGGCCTTCCCTTCCCTAGTGGAGTGTTTGTGTAGTTTACTTCAATTTTATTGTACTTTAAATTCTAGTATCACTACTAAAATTATTATTTTTCCTGACAGGGTATAACTTGTGTGTTTGGGTGTGTGTTTGTGTACACCTGTCAGTTAGGAAATGTCTAAAGAAGCAAAGGTCTCGATTCAAGAAGTGTGATGCGTGCTGTCAGAAAATGTCTCTGACAGACGCTCACACTTCTTGTGTCTATTGTCTGGGGCCTTTGCACCTGCAGGACTCCTGTGCTGTGTGCCATGGCTTCAGCCCCAGGGTCCTGCAGGAAAGAAAAAACAAGTTAATTCTGAGAGGCTTGTTGAAGCCAGAGGATTCCCTGTCAGTTTCAACAGGGAAGCCCTCTAAGGCATCGAGGTCTTCGGCTCCGACTTCTGAGCCGAGACCTCAGGTTGTTCAACCTTTGCCTTTATCGGCTCCGGCTGGAGCCGATAAGTCTCAGTCCAAAGTTTCTGTGGCTCCCTCGGCTCCGGCCGGAGCCGAGGTTATTGAGGTACCCGTGTCGGCTCCGACCAGACCTTCGGAGCCGACAACTAGAAAGAGGTCTAGGTCACCTTCTCTTGGCTCCGTTCATTCGGCTCCAGGATCTCCCCTGCTGTCTGAACGGAGCCAAAGGTCTCATTCCTCTAGGTCATCGAGGCTGTCCGATCATGACCTTCAGAGGGTAGTGAGTCGACTACTTAAGTCCGAGGCACTAGCCCAGATGCTTCAGAGCCCGACTCATCAGTCGGTGCCTGCCCCGGTCCATCAACTCTTTCCTCCTTCGACTCTTTTGAGTTCGGAGCCGGGTCGCATCGGAACCGAGACTGTGGTTGCCGGGCGAGACAATTGTCTTCGGCTCCGTCGTGCTCCGTTTTCTTCTTTGGAGGAATCTCGGCGCGGACTTCCCTCGTCGGCTCCAAGGGGTGAGTGGCATCGACCCTTGTCCGACCCCCTCTCCCTCGGAGCTTGGCGCTGGTGAGTTCGGCTCCGACATCGACCTCGGAGCCATCACTGTCGATGCCGAGGGGGTTCTTAGCTCCTCGGAGCGGGGACCTCTGGCTCTGCCTGACAGGGGTGCATTGAGGTCATGCGGTGTGTTAGAACCTGGCTCTACTCCACAGTCGGCTCCGTCCGCCCCTCCCTCTATGCTGCCTCAGGGTAAGTCGACTCACTCCCTCATCCCGGACCGCAGAGAGCCAGCTCCTCAGGAGCCCCCTGTGGAAATTTCATCCTCTTCGAGGCCTCTCCTGATTTGGCAGAAGAGCCCCCTCGGAAGAGGAAGTGCAAGAGGAAACACATTGACTCACCTGAGTCTATCACGTCAGACACAGATCTGGATGATTCTGAGGGTTCCCCCCGTTCCCCTTCTGAAGATGTCACATTTGCAGACATTCTGGAGATCCTGAAACAGAGGGGAAATTGGCCAGCCCTCAACCCTTCGGAGGACGAATCTGTGTATCTTGAGGCGTTTGGCTCTCGTCCTTCCACCTCCTGGGTGTCCCCCTTGACCCCCTCATGCAGGTGGTTGCTAAGAAGGCATGGACGGCTCCTGATTCAGTGGACCCCACTCCCAGGAGACCCTCTAAATTCATCACAGCTCCATCAGACAAGCAATTTTTATCAAAAGGAGTTTCTGTGGATGCTATGGTGGTAGCTGCTGCCACAAAGAAGGAACTGGCTGATCCTTCAGTGCCTGTCCATCCACCTAACAAGGAATCTAGGTCCATGGATAGGTGCGGAAGCGGATGTTCTCCTCAGCGACATTTACCATGCGTTAAGCTGAATTACCTGTGCCATTTCACTCGTTTTCAAAGGGACTTGATCAAAGAAGCGAGTGAAATGTTAAAGAATCCTACAGCTGCGGGTTTCCAAGAAAAATGAACACGCAGCTGGCTACCCTTAATTCCATATCTAACTCCTCCATGCCTCCTCTCTTATGCGGCCGATGGAGCGAGCAGAGCGCAGGGACAGGTGTAGCCTTACGTAGGCACGCCTGGATGCAGCTATGCAATTTTGCGGACCCTTTCAAGGCGTCTTTCACGAACTCCGCTTTTGGTGAATCATCTCTCTTTGGTCCTCACGTGAAAGGAACCCTGAGTAGGTGCGAGACTGATGGCAAGACCCTTTCTGCCGCCGGAGTCCGTTTTCGACTCCTTCTAGGCCTTACCCCAAAGGCCAGAAGGGTGGGAAGATGTGGTTCCGTAAACAATCTCAAGGGACTTAGCCTGGCGACAGAGTCGTTTTCCTACCAAAGGCAGAGGTGGGAATAACAATGGTAGACGTCGCCCTAGGGGCAGGGGGTCCAGAACCAGGGCAATCGGGAAGCCTTTCCTGACAAGCCCTTTCAGCATCCCTGAGGTGTTGCCCGACTGCCCATCTTCGGAGGCAGTCGGGGGAAGATTGTCACTGTACCCAGAAGCCTGGCTATCCCTGACTCAAGACAAATGGGTACAGTCCATCATTTCCGAAGGCTATTCTATCCCCTTTCTTCGTTTTCCAAATCAGTCAAAAAATCCCTTCCAGATGTTCCACCGCTCAAAGGGATTTAGCAGCTTTGGAAATTTCAAAACTGCTTGCAAAAAGAGCAATTCAGTCCGTGCCAGCAGACCAACAAGGATCCGGAATCTACTCAAGGTTCTTTTTAGTTCCAAAGAAAACAGGGGACTGGAGACCGATTTTGGATCTCAGTGTCTTGAACAAATCAGTCAAGAAAACAAGATTTCGGATGGTCACGCTGCAATCCATTCTTCCCCTTTTGGGCAAAGGAAACTGGATGTGCTCTATAGACCTTCGGGATGCGTACTATCACATAAAAATGAACAGACGCTCCAGAAGATTCCTCCACTTCAGGCTGGGAACCAGTCATTTTCAGTTCAGGGCCCTGCCCTTTGGTCTCACCACTGCCCCCCGGGTGTTTACCAAATGCATGGCAGTGGTAGCTTCTCACCTGAGACGACAAGGATTCCAGGTGTTTCCATATTTGGACGACTGGCTTCTCACAGCTCCCACCAAGCATCTCCTTCTGATGGCCAGAGATTATACTTTTCGCGTTTGTCAAAAACTGGGTATTTCAATAAATTGCGAAAAGTCTGTTTTGTCGCCTTGTCGTACTATTACCTACATAGGCGCAAATTTAGATACTATAAACATGTCTGCAAGGCTAACGAACCAAAGGATATCAGACATTCACAAATTGGTGTCACTTCTTCTCAACAACAACAGAGCCAAAGCCAGGTTAGTTCTAAAGGTGTTGGGAATCATGGCAGCGCCATACCTCTCCTTCCATTGGCCAGATACCACATGCGGATCCTTCAGTGGATGCTTTTTCTCAATGGTCATACCAGGAACTTCCAATGTCTCACACCATTATGATCACGCAAGCGTGCAAAAGCATCTCATGTGGTGGATGTCTTCCCCAGCTCCTGTCGGAAGACCATTTGTTCCACCTCCTCCGGTTGCTACTCTGACAACGGATGCCTCCCTGATCGGGTGGGGGCATTATCAGGGCAGGACAGTCCAGGGCACATGGCAACCAAACGAATGCCACTTGCACATAAATGTTCTGGAGATGAGAGCAGTGCTTTTAGCGTTGCAAGCCCTTCAAGACTCTCTTCCCTTGGGAACGATTGCAATCCAGACAGACAATATGTCTGTAGTGTGGTACATCAACAAACAAGGCGGAACCAGATCATACCCCCTGTGTCTAGAAGCACTCAGACTGTGGCAATGGGCGATTTCTTCTCAGCGTTTTCTGATAGCAACGCACATCCCCGGGAAGTCCAATCACATTGCGGACAAGTTGAGCAGAGCTATACTCATGCCTCACGAGTGGTCTCTGAACGACTGTGTAGTGAGAGAAATCTTTCTCAAGTGGGGTCAGCCTTGCTGCGATCTTTTTGCTACTCCCCAAAACAGCAGGTGCAGAGAATATTTCACTCTATTCCCTTTACCAGGCCAACCCAGCAGGGACGCTCTAGTCCAAGTTTGGCCCCGGGGACTTCTGTATGCATTTCCTCCTTTCCCACTGATCTCTCAAGTAATACAGAAAGCTATCGCTCAGAAGGCCTCATTGATCCTCATTGCTCCTTACTGGCCTCGACAAGTGTGGTTCCCCTTTCTACATCGATTTCTTTTGGAGCGACCGTGGAATCTGGACCTAGTTCCAGATCTTTTGATCCACCAGTCGGGTCAGTTTCATCGCTCCCTCCCTCTCTGAACCTCACTGCTTGGTTCCTCCAGTTCCAACCGTAGCCAGGCTTCCTCAATTATCTCACTCTGTTAGAGATATATTGATAGCTTCCCATAAATCTTCCACTCGAAAGATTTATTTGAGTAAGTGGAAACGCTTCTCATATTGGGCACAAGGAAAGGACATAGATCCTTTCACCGCTTCCATCCAACTAGTCCTTGATTTTCTAGCTGAACTCTTCCATGCAGGTTCATCTCCATCTACTCTTAAGGTTCAATTGGCAGCTATTTCTAATTTCCATGTGGGTATTTCTGAATTTGCCCTAATGTCCCACAAACTTTGCAAAGCCTTTTTGAAAGGAGTTTTTCTTCTCAGACCTCCTATAAGAAATCCTCCTTCTCCTTGGGACCTAAATTTAGTTCTTGCTTCTTTGATTCTTTCCCCTTTCGAACCTGCAGCTTCATGTTCCTTGAAATTATTATCATGGAAAACTCTCTTTCTGGTGGCTATCACATCAGCTAGAAGAATTTCAGAACTTCAAGCACTCAGTTGTCGTTCTCCTTATCTTTTGTTCCATAAGGACAGAGTTTCCTTACGAACTAACCCATCCTTTTTGCCTAAGGTGGTTTCAACATCAAATTTAAACCAAAGCATTGACCTCCCTGTCTTTTTCCCAGAGTATTCAAATAGGTCTGAACAAAAATTACACTGCCTGGATGTTCATCGTCAATTAAGGTACTATTTGGATAGGACGAAACAATTCAGAAAATCTGATCAGCTGTTTGTCTCCTATGCGGAAAGCAGAAAGGGACTTTCAGTTTCAAAGGTATCATTATCCAGATGGCTAACATCTTTGATTTCCCTGGTATATGAAATTAGACAACAAAAATTGCCTAATAAACCTAAAGCCCATTCCACCAGAGCTTTGGCTACTTCTTTAGCCTTCCAAGACAGACTGCCTATTGACACCATTTGTGCAGCGGCTACTTGGGCTACTCCTCACACTTTTATTTCTCATTATAAGTTGGATTTAGCTTCTAGGCATAGAGCTAATTTTGGTTCCACTGTTCTCAGGAGTCTGTTCCGTTAGGCCACCCGGGACAAGGTGCTAGGGACGGTCCCATCCAGCAAGAATGAAGG
The DNA here is from genome assembly GCF_019279795.1 of Protopterus annectens. NCBI lineage: Eukaryota > Metazoa > Chordata > Ceratodontiformes > Protopteridae > Protopterus > Protopterus annectens. Next base: position 1,380,454,298 of record NC_056741.1, on the reverse strand, counting down.
CGAGATAGACAACTTAACATATAGAAGTTATGTTCTTACCATAACGTTCCATGTTAGTTGTCTTCTTCGCCTTCTTCTTCGCCCCACCCTCCTTCCCCTGGCCTGGACAGACCTAGAGGAGTTGTGATCGTGACCTCTCTTTCTACCACCTCTTTCTTAGTCATATGCTATTATGCATATTTCTTGGTTCAGGATGTAGGTCACCCTTCTTTCTTCCTGTTGTTAGAGGTGGATTCTGTTTTACAGTTATACTGTTACTGTTATAAGCTGGGGTTAGCTTACAAACGAGATCTGAGGTAACTCTCGCCTAGCATTGTGGGATATAAGGGGAGCCTCGAGCCAGTGGAACCAACTCTCGAGCTTTTAGAGTGGCCGAGTCGGAGCCGAGGTCGGCTCCGAACCCATCCAGCAAGAAGAAGGCGAGAAGAAGACAACTAACATGGAACGTTATGGTAAGAACATAACTTCTATTTCTGATACTTTCATCCAGAATGATTGGTAATTGCAGTTTGAAGCCTAATTTTGTGAAGACTTTCTCAAGATATTTCTAGTTTTCAGACTGTTACCCTGTAACCTCTCAAAAACAAAACATTTTTGTTTGAAAATGAAGCTCACTGTGAAAAGTAACACCTTTGCAACAAACGCTTGCTGTACTTGTTCATAAGTAGGATGAGACATTAGCATGTGAAGTAGAAGGAAGTACTGCAGAATGAGCCATCTGACATAGATTTAGCATGTGAGTAAATAGTCAGTAAAGAAGCTATGTTTTCTTTTCCCTCATGTTTATTAAGGCCTAAATGCCATGGGCATATATATTAATTACGAAAGCCTATGTGCATGCCAGTCTGAAAGGGAGAGCATAAAAATTATGTATTGCATGGAGAGCTGCAGTTGCACTCCAAAATTTGGAAAAGATAGGTTTGTTAAGCACCTTCCTGACATCAGAAGGATGCTTAGCAAACATTTAACCACCCCTCCCCATTGGTTCTGTTCTTGCACTAGAGCATTAGCAGAGGCCAGTGACCACCACAGAAGTGAGGCAGGAAGCACATATAGCTTTAAAAGCTGTTAAAACATTTACTTTTTGAAAAGCTAAATTAAGTGTTTAACACACTTTAAAGCTGTTTGCACTTGCCAGCACTCTTCTGTGGAGGTCATCATTTGCATGGCAGCAGGAAGTGTATTGCAGCTTTCAGAGCTGTAAAAATTTGACACCCCTTCCCTTTATTTTCTCTAACCTTTATAGTACATGGGAGCAGGTAAAGCTTCATGCATTATGTAGACTTATAATTTGGTCTCTAGTCCTAAGCCAGCTTCTCATGTGTTTGTGACATGGGTGTCAAGACTCATCTTTCCAGCTTTGTACTCGAGGTGAAATTGTTGATATCCACATCTCAAACACATAAACTGGATATGGTTGGAGACCTGATTAATATACCTTTATGTTGAGCATCTCAAGTGAGGAATGATATTTGAAATTAATCATTTTACAAACAAGCATGCAATTGTGTGAATGCAATTTTCAAATTTTGACATGTTTTGCTGTTTTTACTTCCGACATGGAGAATGACTGTCTATTCAAGTAATAAGATACTTGCCTTTTTCAGGTGTTAGCAAGATGACTTTTTCTGTACACCACAGCATGATTTGTATGATGTTCTTCGTGTTTCACTGTTGCAGTCGTAACTCTTGGGTGCTCCTGCCGGCAGGCAGCCCGAGGTCGGCCAGAATTCCAAAGTCTGGGTCCGGCGTCGGCTGTACCAGCAAGTACCCTGACGTCAGAACGTAGAGGTATAAAGCTAACAGCCGACGCCATATTCTCCAGTCTTTCTTGCCGTGCTGTGGAAAGCAGCTCGCAAGTTGTTGGTTGGCAGATTCCGGACAACGTGCTTTGATTGTCGTCGGTCCGAAGTCGTCGTCTTCTCTTCTCAAGCTAAGTACCCCGTTTGGGAAACTTTTTTCTTGCTCCTCTGATGTCAGAAAAAGTTAATAATTGTATATCGTGTGGAAAACAAATACCTCATAAAGATTTCCACTCTTACTGTCTTCCTTGTTTGGGCCCTGACCACGACGTTTCTTGCTGTCGGTTTTGTGCCAGGTTTAATTCTCGCACTATTAAGCGTAGGTACGATTGGGCCTTGAATTATTTCAGTAGACGGTTCAATTATAGGATGTCGTCGGATACTTTACCGGCAACCGGAATTCACAAAAAACGCAAGGACAAGGATAGTCCTCCGAGGTCCAAACAGGAGACTTTGCAGCCGGAGCCAGCTTCGGGTTCGGTCGTCAGTGAGGCGCTTTGCAGCCCTGTCATCAGCCACTTGAACCGATGGCGACCACGGACTCCCATGGGGAGCCAACTAGGCCCAGTATTTTATCTGCTGCAGGACCTTCGGACATCGCTCCTTCAGATGGGTCCGGAACCGCTGTGCAGGTACCGGTTTCTGAAGGGGTTTTCAGGCCTTCTCATATCACTATTACTACAAAGACAAAGGCAAAGTCAAAGACTCCTGTTAAGCCAAGGGTTTCTTCTCAAGCTTCTTCGGATTCAGCTCCCAAGACCCAGAAGCAATTATTAAGAATGGCTGAAGATTTGCTTACTATGATTAGGGGCTCTCACCCTCCTCCTGAAAAAAGGCCTAGACAGGATATTCCTTTTGATTCCTCTGATCAGGCTTCTGTGTCTTCAGTCTCTTCCTCTGACCAGGATTATTCTTTTCCTCCTTATGAGGATTCTGATGCAGAGGACTGTATTCCCTCTGCTTCTCCCCCTGAAGATTTTTCTTTTGGGGAAACCTTGCATGAGATGAGAGAGCATTTTCATTTGGGAAGGTCAGGATTATTCCGCTACCAAGAAGAGACTTAGGGAGTTTCTCCTTCTCCCTCAACACAGACCTTTGGCTATTCCTCCTGTTCTTGATATTGTGGATGATGCTTTCTCTGAAGCTAACCTGAATCCTGATTCCTTTCCACCTGCTCCTTCTAAGCCGGATAGATTTTACAGAGTCCCTGATTCCCATTAATTTTTGTACAAGAACCCTTTTGCAGATCCTGAAACTATTTCTCAGGGTTCCAAGGCTGCTAAGGCCGCTTCATCTAAAAATCCTATTCCCTCTGAAAAGGATTCTCGTGCCTTGGACAGATGGGGCAAAAAGGTGTATACTTCTGCTACTCTTTCTATTAGAGCTTTAAATTGCCAGTTTCATATGTTCAAGTATCAGCAATTTCTTTTGTCTGTTTTAAAGCAAAAACTTTCTACCTTTCCTGCATGTGCAGAGGACAAGGAATTACAGGATGTATTGCATGCAACTGAACAAGTTAGCAAACATAGTTTACATTGTGGTTTTGATGCCTTGGAGGCTACTTGCAGGGCCGCAGCCTCTGGTACTGTTATCAGGAGACATGCTTGGCTTCGAGAGCAGAATTTACCTGAGCAAGTTAAGGCTAAATTGTTAGATGCCCCTGTTCAGCATGATGTTTTGTTTGGATCTAAAGCTGAGGAGGTTATTAAAAAGATGGAAGATAAAGCAAAATCTATGCAGACTGTTAAAGATTTCTTACAAATTCAGCCTCCTAGATTTTCCAGAAATTGGCCCTCCAAAAATTGGTCCTTTCCCACGTCTGACAGGCCTCAAAGGGGAAGATATAGACGCTCCAGAGGTCGGGCTCAGGCTCAGGCCACTTACAGGTCCAGACAATGGACTGCTTCATCACCTAGAAGGGGAGAAGACAGATCTCAATCACAAAGGAAGCAGACCCAATGACTCCCTCTGTTGGGCTACAGGTCCTCCTTGCCTGGAAGCCCCTCTCGGAGGAAAACTTTCTCTTTTCTACCAAAATTGGACGCATATTACCCAAGACAAATGGGTTTTAGACGTGATTTTAAGAGGTTACAAGTTCCACTTTCATACTCTACCAAGGTATATCGGTTGGCCAGATCTGCCAAAACATCAATGGTCAGAGGCCTTAAATCAAGTGGACGCTTTATTGGCCATGAGAGCTATAGAACCTGTTCCACTTTCAGAGATGGGAAAAGGTTTTTACTCAAGACTATTTCTGGTCCCAAGAAAACAAAACTCATGGAGACCTATTCTGGACCTTTCAGTATTAAACACCTATCTGGAAATTCCAAAATGCAAGATGCTTACTCTACAACAACTTCTTCCATTGCTCTCCCAGGATGCTTGGATGGTGACATTGGACTTAAAGGAAGCCTACTTACACATTCCCATCAGGCAGGAATGCAGAAAATACCTCAGATTCAAGGCAGGTTCGAGGCACTTTCGATTCTCTGTACTGCCCTTTGGCTTATCTACTGCGCCCAGAGTCTTTACCAAGTGTCTGGCTCCAGTAGTAGCTTATTGCAGACTCCAAGGGATTCATATTTACCCCTATCTGGACGACAGCCTTATTCAGGCAGACAGCAAAGACCTTCTACTTCCGCATCTGCAGTTTGTTCAACGTCTTTTCCTACTACTGGGATTTTCAGTGAACACAAAAAAGTCACATTTGATCCCCTCTCAGCAAATGATCTTTTTGGGAGCTCTTCTAAACACAAGCTTGCAAAGGGCCTTCCTCACTCCAGAAAAACAATTACAACTGGCCTCAATTTTCAAGACCTTGGCTACTTTAACTCAGCTCATTGCAAGGAAATTCCTGCAGGCATTGGGCTACATGGCTTCTTGCATCCTGTTAATTCCAAATGCAAGGCTTCATATGAGAAAACTTCAATGGTACCTAAAGAGTGTATGGTCACAGCATTACCACAGTCCGGACACAACGATTCCACTGATTCCCTGCCTCCAAAAAGAGTTCCTTTGGTGGTCCAGGGCTTGTGCTTTAAACAAAGGGAATCCCTTCCCCCTGCCTCAACCTTCTCAGATCATAACCACGGACGCTTCGGATTATGCTTGGGGAGCTCATTTTCTAGACATTTGCCAGCAGGGCTCTTGGACAAAGAAGCATCTTCCCTGGCACATCAACTTGAAGGAAATGTTGGCAGTCCAAAATGCTCTTCTAGCCTTCCAGAATCTTTTGCAACCAGTGCCTCTTCTGATTCGTACAGACAATACCACAGTCATGTGGTACATAAACAAGCAAGGGGGCTCTCACTCTTGCCCCCTTTGCAGACTAGCCATGAGTTTATGGGACACAGCTCTAAATCTGAATCTGCATCTTCAAGCTCAATTTATTCCAGGAAAACAGAACCTCTTAGCAGACAGCCTAAGCAGAAACCTTTTGGATCCTCACGAATGGATGCTGGACCCCAACTTATTCAGCAGGATTACTGCAGTTTGGGGTTGTCCTCAGATAGATCTGTTTGCATCCCATCTCAATCATCAGTTGCCTCTCTTTTGCACCAGGTCCTTCCACAAAACAGCGTGGAAAGTGGATGCCCTGTCATTCAGCTGGAGGAATCTTTCGGGATATGCCTTCCCTCCTCTTCCTCTTCTGCCTCGGGTGTTACTGAAAATAAAACAGGACAAACCAAAGATCATCATTTTGATAGCTCCAAATTGGCCAAGGCAGTTTTGGTATCCAACTTTGAAACACCTATTCTTGGAACCTCCATGGATTCTACCTCTGATCCCTTCTCTTCTGTCCCAGCATCAGGGTCAAATGCTACACTCTCAAATCAAGACTCTATGCCTGGCAGCTTGGCTCTACAAGGGCCTTTGATTCCTTCTTCTCTTCCCAAACAAGTTTTGGATGATGTCCTTCAAGGATGCATCTGCAGTCCTTACAAATGGGTTGTCCTGTCGTCAGGCAGCCCTTCGGTCGGCCGGATTCCAAAGTCTGGGTCCGGCTTCGGCTGGTGTCGCACTTCACCCGACGTCATCGCTGCAGTTCTTCGGGTATAACGGCATCAGCCGACGCCATTTTCCTCAGTCTTTCTTGCCGCATGGCGCCCGAAGCAGAAGCTGTTCGCAAGTGCCGGTCGGTCAGATCCAGAGATTACTACTACCGAATACTACTTCGAAGACTTCTAAAAAGCTAAGTACCCCGTTGGGGACTCTTTCTTGCCTCAGCCGATGTCAGAGAAAGTGAATAACTGTTTATCTTGTGGGAAACAAATACCTCATAAGGATTTCCACTCCTACTGTATTCATTGTTTAGGCCCAGACCACGACGTAGCAGCTTGTCTAGCCTGTGCTTCTTTTAACCGACGGACGCTTAGACATCGGTCGGAGTTTGCTGAACAGATTTTCGGCTCTGATTTTGCCTATATTATGCCGTCGGATCCTCCGACTACGCAAATTTCCAAAAAACGAAAAGAAAAGGACCGACACTCGTGGTCCGCGGTTTTGGCCGAAACCGCGAGTAAGCAAACCGCTAGTGTCTCGGTTTCGGCTGAAACCGAGCTAGTGGTTGTTTCTTCAGCCGAAACCATACCTTCTACCGAGGCCTCCTCTAACCTGGTAGAAACGGCTTCTGAAATCCAACCTTCTGTTGCGGTTTCTCAGGAATTATCAGACACAATTCCCCTGGATAATTCAACCCCTGCACGTGGAGCTGCTAGGCCTCCTGCAGCCATGTCTATTAAGGCTTTTGCCAGGGCTAAAGCAGCCAAAGCTTCAAAAACTGTGCCTGCCAAACCCCCCTCACACAGGCCCAGCACTAGCTCTCATATGCTTTCTTTGGCTGAGGATCTAATTTCCTTAATTCGTGGATCACAGCCTCATCCAGACAGGTCCTCTCTCCCACCTCCAGATAAGAGGCCTAGAGCAGAGCCCCCTGAACCAGTATCCACTGATGATTCCTCTGATGACTCAGAACACACAGACCCTCTTGAGGCTTCTTATTCTCCTTACGAAGACTCTGATGCGGAAGAGTCCATTCCTTCAGCCTCTCCACCTGAGGAATTTTCCTTTGGGGAAACCTTGCATGCTATGAGGGAACAATTTCAGTGGCAGGGCCAAGATTTCTCAGACTCCAGAAAAAGGCTTAGAACCTTTCTACATTTGCCACAGCATAGGCCCTTAGCTATACCTCCAGTTCTTTCTGTTGTAGATGATGCATTTAATGATGCTTGCACTGCTCCTGATTCATTACCTCCGGCTCCTGCTAAGCCCGATAGGTTCTACAGGGTCCCAGACACTCATCACCATTTATACAAGGCTCCTTTTGCAGATCCAGAGACTATCTCCCAGGGCCCTAAAGCTGTAACAGCTACTTCTACTAAAACCCTCCCTCTGAAAGGGAATCCAGGTCCTTAGAGATGGGGTAAAAAAGTTTACACTTCTGCTACCTTGTCAGCTAGGGCTTTGAACTGCCAATTTCATATGATTCAATATCAAGAGTTTATGCTTGACCAGTTAACTAAAAAGCTGTCCTCTGAAGAATCTTTAGATAAAAAATATGTTCAGGAAATGGTACATAACATACAGCAGGTTAGTAACCATTCTTTAAAATGTGGCTGTGATGCACTGGAGGCTTCCTTTAGATCAGCCATGACTGGCACAGTTATCAGGAGACATGCATGGTTGAAAGAACAGGTATTACCAGACCATGTCAAATCAAAGCTTTTGGATGCACCCATGGACAAGGTCAATTTATTTGGTTCCCCTGCTCAGCAGGTACTAAAAAAGATGGAAGAGAAGGCGAAATCTGTACAAACTGTGAAAGATTTCTTACAGGTTCAACCTCCAAGGTTTAGCAGGAACTGGCCCTCCAAGAATTGGTCCTTTCCAGACTCCTCTAAGACTCAGAGAGGCAGGAATAGGCGTTCTAGAGGCAGAAACCAACCCAGGGGTGCCTACAGGGGGCGCCAATGGCAAGGTAACAACCAGCGAGGCACAGACGCAGCCACCACCACTACAACTCAATCACAGTGACTTGACAGTGGCACCGCCTACCAGGGAACAACTACAAGCACCCTTAGGCAGAAAGCTAACCTTATTTTCAGAAAACTGGCATTGCATCACAAGAGAAAAATGGATTTTGCAAACTATAGACCAAGGTTACAGGTTCCATTTCCATACTCTACCAAGGAAGAGAGGAATGCCAAACCTACCACCTGCTCAAAGGACAGAAGCTCTAAAGCAAATATATCAGCTATTAAGAATGAGAGCTGTGGAAAAGGTACCATCTATGGAGCAAGGAAAGGGATTTTACTCCAGACTCTTCCTGGTACCAAGAAAAGAAAACAAATGGAGACCCATTCTAGACCTGTCCGCTTTAAACACATTCCTTATTGTTCCAAAATTCAAAATGCTGACCCTACAGCAGCTTATTCCCATGCTGGGCAAGGAGTCTTGGCTGGTAACTCTAGATCTCAAGGAGGCATACCTGCACGTCTCCATAAGACCAATTTGCAGAAGATACCTCAGATTTCTTGCAGGATCAGAGCATTATCAATTTTCAGCATTGCCCTTTGGCTTATCTACTGCGCCCAGAGTGTTCACGAAATGCCTGGCATCAGTAATTGCTCATTGCAGACTTCAGGGGATCCAGATTTATCCCTACCTGGACGACTGCCTGATACAAGCGGACAACAAAAGCAAGCTAACAGAAGACTTACAAAGAGTCATTTACCTGCTGCAAGCCTTGGGATATACAGTCAATATAAAAAAGTCAAGGCTGATTCCATCCCAAAGAATAACCTTTCTGGGTGCAGAGCTGGACACATCAAAACAAATGGCATTCCTAACTGCAGAAAAGGAAGAGCAACTACCTCTCTACTTCTTGGCACTAACAAAGCAGAACCATCTAACTGCCAGAAAAGTACTGCAAGCTCTAGGCTTCATGGCGTCCTGCATAATTTTGGTCCCTCATGCCAGACTGCATATGAGAAAGCTACAGTGGTACCTAAAGAATTTGTGGTCCCAACACAAGCACAGCCTAGAGACCAAAATTCCAATAATTCCATGCCTGAAACAAGAGTTCCTATGGTGGGCTCAGGCCTGTCACTCAAACACAGGATTGCCCTTCTGCAACAGCCAACCAAGCCAAACCATCACGACAGATGCCTCAGACCTCGGTTGGGGGGCACACATGCTGGACAAGTGCATACAAGGCTTATGGACTCCAGACCAGCTGCACCTGCACATAAATCTAAAGGAAATGCTGGCAGTAAAATTGGCAATCCAGTCATTCAGACCATTTTTCCAAGAAGGTCAGTTGATGATAAGGACAGACAACACCACAGTTATGTGGTACATCAACAAACAGGGAGGCACCCATTCATATCCTCTATGCCGGCTGGCACTGGACCTACGGGATGTGGCCCTCAGCTACAACATTCACTTGCAAGCAATTTTTGTACCAGGAAAAGAAAACATTCTAGCAGACATATTAAGCAGAACTACCACAGATGCCCACGAATGGATGCTTCATCCGGACATCTTCAAAGCCATCACAAGAGAATGGAGATTACCACAAATAGACTTGTTTGCATCCCCACTCAATCACCAGCTACAGAAATTCTGCACAAGGACGTACCACCCACTTGCTTGGAAGGTGGACTCCCTATCTTTCAGTTGGAAAAACCTGACAGCATACGCATTCCCACCACTTCCTTTGATGCACAAGGTGCTTCTGAAGATCAAAGAGGACCGTCCAAGGATCATTCTGATAGCTCCAGACTGGCCAAGACAACATTGGTACCCACTGCTGAGGAGCATGTCTCGGGAACAAATATGGACACTACCCCTGATCCCATTACTGTTAACACAGAACAACTACAGCATCCTGCATCCAAACCTGAAAACTCTGCAGCTAACTGCCTGGAACATTACATAACAGCAATTAACCCAAATTTATCCCAAAGGGTTAAAGACATAATCCTGGAGGCTCGCAGACCTTCAACAAGAAAGAATTATGCAGCAAAATGGAAAAGATATCTCATTTGGAGTACTGCAAAGGAGAAGATGTGACACTGGTGAACATAGCCAACATCCTGGAGTACTTGGCAGAGCTCTTCCACACAGGCCTGTCCTATTCCTCCATCAAGATACATGCTTCAGCTATTTCAGCAGAATACAGCTTGGATCCTCCTGTCTTCTCTCATCCCCTGCTCAGACAGTTTCTGAGAGGAATTAAAATGTAAAACCTCCCAGGAAACCACCATTGCCAGCATGGGACTTGAACTTTGTGCTAGAAAAATGGACTCTTCGGCCTTTCGAGCCAGCAGCAACAGCAGAATTACAATACTTATCCTGGAAGACTGCTTTCCTGCTGGCAATAACTTCAGCAAGAAAGGTCTCTGAACTACAGGCACTAATGGCAGTGCAACCCTTCCTGATCTTCCATCAAGATAGAGTGTCCATGAGAACAAATCCTACATTTATGCCTAAGGTGGTATCCAGAGTGTCATTAAATCAGGCTATCCACCTACCTACATTCTTCCCAAACCCACAGAACAGGGGAGAAAGGCTCTTGCATACCTTGGATGTACACAGACAATTATGCTACTACCTGGACAGGACTAAGTCCAATAGAAAAACTGACCAGCTTCTAGTAGCATATGCCACAGGGAAAGAAGGAAAACCAATTTCAAAACAGACAATCTCCAAATGGATAGGAAATTGCATTAGATTTTGTTACTCCTACCATGGAAAGAAAACTCCAGAGAACATCAGGCCTCACTCCACAAGGGCTACAGCCACTACCACAGCTTTCTTACGAGGAGTGGCTACCAAGGACATTATAGAGGCTGCTACTTGGACCTTCGTGCATACATTTGCCAAGCATTACAATTTACCTTTATACTCTAGATCCCGAGCAGGTTTTGCCACTGCTGTTTTGCAAGGGATCCTAGCTACACCATAATCTCTACTCTTTCCTCCTCCCCTTGTTTAGCTATGGTATTCTACCCATTTGTAAGGACTGCAGATGCATCCTTGAAGGACATAGTACAGTTTTGTACCTACCATAAATGTAGATGTCCGAGAGGAATGCATCTGCAGTCAGGATTACCCACCCACCTTCCCCTCTGAGGTACTCCTAGGGTATTTGCCATCCTTCAACTAGCTTGGGGGGGATCTATTATGGTGTATTTGTTTGTATATATGTACATACATGCTTATTTTATGTGTTTGCTCTCTACTATTTGGAGACATTGGCATTTATCCAAATTTAGCCATCCAAGAGGGCACCTGGCATCTGGGGCAAGAAACACTGAGGAAAATGGCGTTGGCTGATGCCTTTATACCCGAAGAACTGCAGCGATGACGTCGGGTGAAGTGCGACACCAGCCGAAGCCAGACCCAGACTTTGGAATCCGGCCGACCGAAGGGCTGCCTGACGACAGGACAACCCATTTGTAAGGACTGCAGATGCATTCCTCTCGGACATCTACATTTATGGTAGGTACAAAACTGTACTTTCTTTTAGAAGCTAGGCGGCCTAGCACTAGAAAATCTTATGCTTCTAAATGGAAAAGATTTTGTATTTGGATGCAGGATCGAGGTTCTGATACTCTTTTGCCTGATATTTCCTCCATTTTACTTTACCTCTCAGACCTTTTGCTTAAAGGCCTTTCCTTTTCCTCCATCAAAATCCATGCTTCTGCTATCTTGGCTCATTTCAACACTGATCCTGCCATCTTTTCTCACCAGCTGGTGAGACAATTTTTGAGAGGGGCTAAGAATTTAAGACCTCCCAGAACTCCTCCTGTTCCTGCTTGGGATCTTAATTATGTCTTGGAGAAACTTACTTTGCCTCCTTTTGAGCCTGCTGTGGCTTCGGATATCAAGTTCTTATCCTGGAAAACGGCTATCTTATTAGCACTGACTTCTGCCAGAAGGGTTTCAGAGTTGCAAGCTCTCATGGCTGTGGAACCATATCTTATCTTCCACCAAGACAGAGTTTCCTTGAGGACCAATCCTACATTTATGCCTAAGGTGATTTCTAAAGTGGCTCTAAATCAGACTATTCACCTTCCTACCTTCTTTCCAAATCCTCTAAATAAAGGGGAAAGGATCTTACATTCATTGGACGTACACAGACAACTACGATTTTACCTGGACAAAACTAAAGATTTCAGAAAATCTGATCAATTGCTTAACTCTTATGCCTCCAGTTCTCTAGGTAAGGCTATTTCTAAACAAACTATTTCCAAATGGATTGCTCATGGAATAAGGTTTTGTTACTCTCACTATGGGAAACAGATTCCAGGTATTGTTAGAAGTCATTCTACTAGAGCAGCTGCCACTTCAGCAGCTTTTCTCAGAGGAGTTCCTACCAAGGACATTTTGGAAGCTGCCACTTGGAGTTCAGTGCATACTTTTTCTAAGCACTATAATCTCCCTTTGTATTCTAAGTCTAGGGCAGGCTTTGCCTCTGCTGTTTTGCAGGGTCTTCTAGCTGCCCCTTCTTCTGCATAACCTCCTCCCTCATTCACAGCTTTGGGATTCTACCCTACAGTTATGACTGCAACAGTGAAACACGAAGAACATAGTACAGATGTCCTTCAAGGATGCATCTGCAGTCCTAACATATGGGTTGTCCTGCCTCAGGCAGCCCTTCGGTCGGCCGGATTCCAAAGTCTGGGTCTGGCCTCGGCTGATGTCGCACTTCACCCGACGTCATAGCTGCTGTGAATTGGGTATAAAGGCATCAGCCGACGCCATTTTCCTCAGTCTTTCTTGCAGCGGTGCCCGGGCAGAAGCTGTTCGCAAGTGCGGTCGGTCAGATCCAGAGATTTCTACCGAAGACTTCTAAAAAGCTAAGTACCCCGTTGGGGACTCTTTCTTGCCTCAGCCGATGTCAGAAAAAGTAAATAATTGTTTAACTTGTGGGAAACAAATACCTCATAAGGATTTCCACTCTTACTGCCTTCCTTGCTTAGGCCCAGACCACGACGTATCAGCTTGACTAGCCTGTGCTTCCTTCAACCGACGGACACTTAGACGTCGGTCGGAGTTTGCAGAGGAGTTTTTTGGTCCCGCTTTTGCTTACAAAATGCCGTCAGAGACTCCGACTTCACAATTAGCTAAAAAGCTTAAGGAAAAGGACCGACACTTGCGGCCCGCGGTTTCGGCTGAAACCACGGTTAAGCCAACCGCGAGCGTCTCGGTTTCGGCTGAAACAGATTCCCCGGTTCTTCCTTCAGCCGAAAGCATGCCTCCGATAGCTGAGGCCTCACACAGCATGGCTGAATCTGCTACTGAAATAACCCCTGCTGTAGCAGCCACCCAGGATTTATCAGATACTATTCCTTTAGACATATCTACTCCTGCACGTGGAGCTGCTAGGCCCCATGCATCTATTTCTATCAAGGCTTTTTCTAGGGCTAAAGCAGCTAAATCTTCTATGGCCTTGCCTGCTAAAACCCCCTCACACAGGCCTACCTCTAGTTCCCAAATGCTCAGCCTGGCTGAGGATCTCATTTCTTTGATCAGGGGATCCCAACCTCACCCAGACAGGACCTCTCAACCCCCTCCAGAGAAGAGGCCTAGAGCAGAGCCCCCGGATCCTGTTTCTACAGACTATTCCTCGGATGATTCAGAAATCTCAGTTCCTCCAGAAGGCCCATATTCTCCTTATGAGGATTCTGATGCAGAAGACTCCATTCCTTCTGCCTCTCCTCCTGAGGAATTTTCTTTTGGGGAAACCTTACATGCTATGAGAGAGCAATGTTAAGTTGTCAATCTCGCCTTCATTCTTGCTGGATGGGGTTCGGAGCCGATCCTCGGCTCCGACTCGGCACTTGCTTTAGCTTGAGAACTCCTTTTACCAGCTCGAGGCAACCCTATATCCCATGATGCAAGGCGGAACTACCTCAGATCTCGTTTGCCGCTTAGCGAAAGAGGTCTCCTTTTTGCCAGCTGAGGTAAGTTGATATTTTCAGAAAGCTTAGTCAGGGATTTATTTCTCCCTTATTCCCCTTTTCATAGTGTGTAGTGTTTCTACAGCCCACCCTATTTCCCTTATAGTTAAAAAAAAAAAAAAAAAAAAAAAAAAAAAAAAAAACTTTTAAATTCTTTTATAATTCTAAAAGAGTTTTCAGTTAGGCCTAGACCCCCTTGCTTAATCCCTACCTGTGTGTTTGGGGATTAATTGTGTGATTGTTGGGGTGTGTGTGACTTTCTTCCTCTAGGACTATGTCTAAGGAAGGCAAGGTCTCAGGCTTCAAGAAGTGTGACTCGTGCTGTCAGAAAATGTCTCTGACAGACGGTCACACTTCTTGTGTCTACTGCCTGGGGCCTTTGCACCTGCAGGACTCCTGTGCTTTGTGTCACTCTTTTAGCCAGAGAGTCCTGCAGGAAAGGTGGAATAAATTGATCCTCCGTGGCTTGCTTAAGCCAGAAGGTTCTCCCTCTAAAACAGGGTCCAGTAAACCTTCTAAGCCTCCGAAGGTTCAGGCTACAGTGTCCAAGCCTCCTCCGGTGGCTCCGGCTCTGTCGGGCGATCGGCTCGGCTGGAGCGATCTTTCTGCTTCTAAAGTAGTGGGCTCGGCACCGATCGGTTCCGACACCCAATCTACTGTTGCCTTGTCGGCTCCGGCTGGAGCCGACATCTTATCCAGCATCGGAGCCGAGAAACCTTCGCTCCATCTGGAATTCAGGGGACTTCGGCTCCGATGACTTCGTCCCGAAGAGATCTCGGTCCCCTTCGTTGGAGAGTATCCACTCGGCTCGGGGTCTCCTCTTTGTCGGAGCGGAGCCATCGGAGCCGATCTTCAAGATCTTCCAGGCTGTCTGACCACGACTTAGAGAGGGTGGTAAGCAGGCTGTTAAATCGCAGGCACTGGCCCAAATGCTCCATAGCCCGTCTCAGCAGACTTCGCTATTGCTTCACCCTTGAACTTCCTCCTCTGACTCCCCACCAGAGTTCGGGCGGAGCTTCTCGGGACAGCGACTGTTTCGGCGCCGAGCCGATACATCCTTCGGCTCCGTCGTCTTTGGCTCCGATCTCCTCCTTGAGACCTTCCTTGGAGGGATCCGGTCGTCGAGTTTCCCTGGTCGGCTCCGAGGGGCTAGTGGCATCGGACCCTTGTCCGACCCGCTCTCCCTCTCGGGGCCGCTTTGGTAAGCTCGGCACCGACATCGGCCTCGAGCCTTCTCTCTCAGTGGAGCCGGGAATTCCTGTTTCCTCGAACGGGATATTCGGTCTCGGGAGGAGCCTTTGCGGTGATGAGGAGTGTCCTGGCTCCTGAGCCAGGTCAACGGTCCATCCCTCTAGCTCCTCCCTCTTCGGTGCCTGTAGACACCTCTTGCCAGCCTCTTGCTCTTAGGCCCAGGGATCCATCGCCCCAGGTTTCCCCATTGGGAATTTCCTCCTCTTCCGAAGTTTCTCCTGATCCTGCAGGTGAACCCCCTCGGAAGAGGACGTGTAGGAAACACACAGACTCCCTGAGTCTACTACATCTGATACCGACTTAGATGAGTCGGAGGGTTCCCACGATCCCCTCTGAGGATTTCTCCTTTTCAGACATCCTTGAGCTCCTCAAACAGAGGGGGAATTGGCCATCCATTGATCCCTCCAAGGATGATTCGGTATACCTGGAGGCTTTTGGATCCCGACCCTCCACCTCCTGGGTGTCTCCGCCTTCGACCCACTTATGCAGGTAGTGGCTCGAAGGCGTGGCAGCTCCAGATTCTGTGGAACCTGTCCCCAGGAGACCATCCAAGTTTATTACGCCCCTGGACAAACAGTTTCTTTCAAGGTCTCTGTGGATGCTATGGTGGTGGCGGCCACTAAGAAGGAACTTGCGGATCCTTCAGTACCTGTCCATCCTCCTAACAAGGATTCTAGGACCATGGACAGGTATGGAAAGTGGATGTTTTCTTCAGTGACCTTTGCTATGCGTTCGCTGAACTACCTTTGTCACTTCACCAGGCTTCAAAGAGATATTCTCAAGGAACTAGGTGAAGTGGTCCAGGATCCTTCTGCTGCTGGGGCTCAAGAAAAGATTGCCTCACAGCTAGCAATCCTGAATTCCTTATCCAACTCCTCCATGCGGCTCATATCCTATGCGGCCGATGGAGCGAGCAGGGACGCAGGCACAGGAGTGGCTCTTAGACATCAAGCCTGGATGCGGCTTTGTAATTTTGCGGACCCCTTTAAGGCGTCCTTCACCAATACCCCCTTTGATGGTTCGGCTTTGTTCGGACCTCAGGTGAAGGATACCTTGACCAGGTGTGAGCAGGACGGTAAAACTGCAATCCTGAATTCCTTATCCAACTCCTCCATGCGGCTCATATCCTATGCGGCCGATGGAGTGAGCAGGGACGCAGGCACAGGAGTGGCTCTTAGACGTCAAGCCTGGATGCGGCTTTGTAATTTTGGACCTTTAAGGCGTCCTTCACCAATACCCCCTTTGATGGTTCGGCTTTGTTCGGACCTCAGGTGAAGGATACCTTGACCAGGTGTGAGCAGGACGGTAAAACTCTTTCTGCCGTTGGAGTCCATTTTTCCACCCCTTCTAGACCATATCCCAAGGGTCAGAAGGGAGGGAAGATGTTCCATAAAGCCCAAGGAGCTACACGGACACACGTGGTCAGTTTACCCCAGAGGCAGAGGGGTAACAATAATAGACGCCCTAGAGGCAGGGGGTCCTCAGAACCAGGGCAACAGGGAGTCTCTTCCTGAGAAGCCCTTTCAGCACCCTGAGGTGTTGCCCGACTGTCCACCTTTGGAGGCGGTCGGGGAAGGATTTCGCTGTACCCAGTAGCCTGGCATTCCCTCTCACAAGATATGTGGGTACAGTCGATCATATCCGAGGGTTACAAAATCCCTTCGAAGGTATCCCGTACCTCAACAATCCCTTCCAGACATCTCACCCGGTCAAAGGGATTTGGCAGAACAGGAGGTTTCAAAGCTCCTAGGAAAAAGAGCCGTCCAGACTGTTCCGGCAGACCAAGTAGGATCCGGCGTCTACTCGAGATTCTTTTTGGTCCCCAAAAGGACGGGAGATTGGAGACCGATATTAGACCTGAGCAGTCTAAACAGATTTGTGAAGAAGGCAAGATTCCAGATGGTCACGCTTCAGTCCATTCTGCCCTTTCTGGGCAAGGACAACTGGATGTGCTCTATAGACCTTCAGGACGCGTACTATCACATAAAGATTCACAGGCGCTCCAGAAGGTTTCTCCGCTTTCGGCTAGGGATCAGTCATTACCAATTCAGAGCCCTGCCCTTTGGCCCCCAGAGTGTTTACCAAATGCATGGCAGTAGTCACAGCTCATCTGAGACGTCAAGGATTCCAGGTGTTTCCTTATTTAGACGACTGGCTCCTCTCCGCCACCACCAGGTGTCAGCTTCTTCAGACCAGAGACTACACTCTGCAGCTTTGCAGGAGTTTGGGAATTTCAATAAATTTCGAAAAATCTTCTCTGTGGCCTTGCCAATCTATCACCTTTATAGGCGCAGAATTAAACACCGTCAAAATGTTAGCCAGACTAACAGATCAAAGAATTCTGGACATCCAAAAATTTGTTCGGATTCTATTGCAGAGCAGCAAGGTCAAAGCCAGATTGATACTAAAGGTTCTAGGTCTTATGGCTGCGGCCATTGTTCTTCTACCACTGGCTCGCTTCCACATGCGTCTTCTGCAGTGGATGTTATTCACTCAGTGGTCGTACCACAGTCTTCCGATGAGGCACGAAATCTTAGTCACACAATCGTGCAGAACTCATCTGAACTGGTGGATATCTTCCCCTCTTCTTCATCAGGGCCGACCCTTTGTTCTCCCTCCTCCAGTTGCCACAGTTACTACGGATGCCTCTCTGATCGGGTGGGGGGGGCATTATCAGGGCAGGATGGTCCACGGGACGTGGCAACCCATAGAATACCATCTGCACATCAATGTCCTGGAGATGAGAGCGGTGCTTTTAACGTTGCAAGCCCTCAACGACTTTCTTCCCACGGGCACTATTGCAGTACAAGCGGACAACATGTCCGTGGTCTGGTACATCAACAAGCAGGCGGGACCAGGTCCTATCCGTTGTGTCGAAGCTCTCAGACTTTGGCAATGGGCAATCTCCTCTCATCGGTTTCTGATAGCAACGCACATCCCCGGCAGGTTCAACCTCTTGGCGGACAGGCTGAGCAGATCCATTCTGATGCTTCACGAGTGGTCTCTCAATCAATCTGTAGTGGATCAGATTTTTCTGAAGTGGGGCACACCTTGTTGCGATCTTTTGCTACACCTCAAAACAACAAGTGCCCGATTTTTCACCCTCTTTCCCTACCAGGCCAACCCCTGAGAGACTCTCTAACCCAGGATTGGCCCCGGGGACTTCTGTACGCTTTTCCTCCCTTTCCCTTGATTCCACAAGTCATTCAGAAAGCCACCGTTTTGAGGGCCAAGTTGATTCTCATTGCCCCTTACTGGCCTCGACAAATTTGGTTTCCGTCTCTGCATCGTCACCTCCTGGTGCAGCCCTGGCATCTGGACCCAGTTCCAGATCTCTTGATCCACCAGTCGGGTCAACAGCACCAGGCCATTCATTCTCTCAACCTCACTGCTTCATTGCTCCACTTCCTTCCTTAGCCAGGCTTCCGATGATCTCTGATTCTGTCAGAGACATCTTAGTGTCTTCTTTAAAGTCGTCCACCAGAACTGTTTATGCTAGCAAGTGGCGACGTTTTTCTATTTGGGCAAATTCCAGAAATATTGATCCCTTTACTGCTCCTGTGCATTCTGTTTTAGATTTCCTGGCTGAGATTTTTCAGTCAGGATCTTCTTCATCTACAGTTAAAGTTCAACTGGCTGCTATTTCCAAGTATCATGTTGGCTTGCATGATAATAACATTATGTCTCATAGATTATGCAAGGCCTTTCTGAGAGGAGTTTTTCTCCTAAAGCCGCCAATAAAGCATCCTCCTCCGCAATGGGATCTAAATTTAATGTTGGCATCCTTGATGTTACCTCCCTTCGAACCGTCTGCTTCATGTTCTTTGAAATTATTGACCTGGAAAACTATATTTTTACTGGCTGTAACTTCAGCAAGAAGGGTTTCCGAGATTCAAGCTCTCTGCATCCGTTCCCCTTACTTGGTTTTTCATAAGGACAGGGTATCCTTAAGAACGAACCCGTCCTTTTTCCCCAAAGTTGTGTCTCAAACCAATATTAATCAATCCATAGATCTACCAGTCTTTTTCCCAAACTATTCTGACAGAGCTGAACAAAAGCTTCATTTTTTGGATGTCCATCGTCAGCTCAGGTACTATTTGCATAGAACGAAACAATTCAGGAAATCGGACCAATTATTTGTCTCCTATGCAGAAAACAGGATAGGTCTCCCAGTGTCTAAAGTGACCTTATCCAGATGGTTGTCTTCCACCATTTCCTATGTGTACTCTCTCAGAGGCAAGCAACTACCTTCTAAACCGAAGCACACTCAACCAGGAGTCTATCCACTTCTGCAGCCTTTCAGGATAGACTACCCATTGATACCATTTGTGCAGCAGCTACTTGGGCCACTCCTCATACCTTTGTCTCTCATTACAAGTTAGACTTGGCCTCCGGAGACAGGGCCAGTTTTGGTTCCACAGTTCTCAAGAGTCTGTTCCATTGAGCCACCCAGGATACAGGTGCTAGGGCGGTCCCATCCAGCAAGAATGAAGAGATTGACAACTTAACATTTAGAAGTTATGTACCTACCATAACGTTCCATGTTAGTTGTCTTCTCTCGCCTTCTTTCTTGTGTCCCTCCCTCCTTCCCCCTGGCCTGGACAGATCTTGAAGAGTTCCTATCAGGTTGTTTCCTCCTGAGTTTTTCATTAGAGGACTCTTTATTATGAACTTGGGTTTCCTAAATATGTTAGGTTAGTCCTTAGCAGGGTAGGTTAGCTACCAAACGAGATCTGA
Organism: Protopterus annectens; assembly: GCF_019279795.1. Lineage (NCBI taxonomy): Eukaryota > Metazoa > Chordata > Ceratodontiformes > Protopteridae > Protopterus > Protopterus annectens. Next base: position 1,380,434,539 of record NC_056741.1, on the reverse strand, counting down.
GGTAGTTCCGCCTTGCATCATGGGATATAGGGTTGCCTCGAGCTGGTAAAAGGAGTTCTCAAGCTAAAGCAAGTGCCGAGTCGGAGCCGAGGATCGGCTCCGAACCCCATCCAGCAAGAAAGAAGGCGAGAGAAGACAACTAACATGGAACATTATGGTAGGTACATAATTTCTAATTTTCAATGGCAGGGCCAGGATTTTTCAGATTCAAGGAAAAGGCTAAGGACCTTTTTACATTTACCACAGCATAGGCCTTTAGCCATTCCGCCAGTACTTACAGTTGTTGATGATGCATATAATGATGCTTGTACTGCCCCTGACTCTCTTCCCCCGGCCCCTGCCAAGCCCGACAGATATTACAGGGTCCCGGACACACACTTTCACTTGTATAAGGCTCCTATTGCAGATCCTGAAACCATTTCGCAGGGCCCCAAAGCTGTAGCAGCTGCCTCTGCCAAAAAACCCCTCCCCTCTGAAAGAGAATCTAGAGCATTAGAGATGGGGTAAAAAGTTTATACTTCTGCTACTCTTTCGGCTAGGCCCTTAAACTGTCAATTCCACATGATTCAGTATCAGGAATTTTTGTTAGACCAGCTAAATAAAAAACTGTCCTCTCCTGAACCTATAGACCGTAAGTCCCTTCAGGATTTAGTACATAACACTCAGCAGGTCAGTAATCATTCCTTAAAATGCGGCTATGATGCACTGGAGGCTTCCTTTAGATCAGCTATGACTGGAACAGTGATTAGAAGGCATGCATGGTTAAAAGAGCAATCCTTACCAGACCATGTAAAGTCAAAGCTTCTAGATGCTCCCATGGAGAAACAAAGTTTGTTTGGCTCCCCTGCACAGCAACTGCTAAAGAAGGTGGAAGAAAAAGCAAAATCGGTCCAAACAGTCAAGGATTTCTTACAGGTCCAGCCTCCGAGGTTTAGTAGAAATTGGCCTTCGAAGAATTGGTCCTTTCCAGACACCTCCAGAGCACAGAGAGGCAGAAATAGGCACCCAAGAGGCAGAGGTCAATCCAGAGGTGCCTACAGGGGGCGTCAGTGGCAGCCTAACAACCAGAGAAGTACTGCCACAGATCCAGCTACGACCACTTCCATAGGACAGGCACAATGACTTGACTCTGATACCGCCTACCAGGGAACAACTGGAAGCACCCTTAGGCGGAAAGCTAGCCTTATTTTCCGTAAACTGGCATTACATTACAGGAGACAAATGGATTTTACAGACAATAGACAAAGGCTACAGGTTTCACTTCCACACTCTACCAAAAAAGAGAGGAAAGCCAAACCTACCACCAAACCAAAAAACAAACGCTCTAGAACAAATCAACCATCTACTAAGGATGAGAGCTATAGAAAAGGTACCTCCTATGGAACAAGGGCAAGGATTTTACTCCAGACTTTTCCTGGTACCAAGAAAAGAAAACCAATGGAGGCCTATTCTCGACCTGTCCGCTCTGAACACATCTCATTGTTCCAAAATTCAAAATGCTGACCCTACAGCAACTTCTTCCCATGCTGGGCAAGGAGTCTTGGCTGGTGACTCTAGATCTCAAGGAGGCATACCTGCACGTCCCTATACGACCAGATTGCAGAAGATACCTCAGATTTCTTGCAGGATCAGAGCATTATCAATTCTCAGCATTGCCCTTTGGCTTATCTACTGCGCCCAGAGTATTCACGAAATGCCTGGCATCAGTAATTGCTCATTGCAGGCTTCAGGGAATTCAGATTTATCCATACCTGGACGACTGCCTAATGCAAGCGGACAACAAGACCAAATTAACAAAAGATTTGGAAAAGGTTATACAACTACTGCAAGCCCTGGGATACACAGTCAACATGAAAAAGTCAAGGCTGGTACCATCCCAAAGGATAACATTCTTGGGTGCAGAACTGGACACATCAAATCAGATGGCATTTCTCACAGCAGAAAAGCAAAAGCAACTACCACTCTATTTCATGGCATTAACAACACAGAACCAGCTTACAGCAAGGAAAGTCCTGCAAGCCCTGGGTTACATGGCATCCTGCATAATATTGATTCCACATGCCAGGCTGCATATGAGAAAGTTGCAATGGTACCTAAGGAATGTATGGTCTCAACACAAGCACAGTCTAGAAGCCCAGATTCCAATAATACCATGCCTGAAACAAGAATTCCTGTGGTGGGCTCAGGCCTGTCAGTTGAACAGAGGACTGCCTTTCCACAAACATCACCCAAGCCAGACTATCACCACGGACGCCTCAGACCTAGGCTGGGGGGCACACATGGTGGGCAAGTGTATACAAGGCCTATGGACACAAGACCAGCTGAACCTACACATAAATCAAAAAGAGATGCTGGCAGTGAAACAGGCAATTCAGACATTCAGACCGTTTCTTCAACAGGGTCATTTGCTGATAAGGACGGACAACACCACAGTCATGTTGTATATCAACAAACAGGGAGGCACGCACTCATACCCTCTATGCCGGATGGCAATGGACCTGTGGAATGTGGCCCTGAACCTCAACATTCAACTCCAGGCCAAATTTGTGCCAGGAAAAGAAAATATACTAGCAGACACCTTAAGCAGAACTACCACGGATGCCCACGAATGGATGCTGCATCCGGACATCTTCAAAACCATTACAAAGAAATGGGGACTACCAGAAATAGACCTGTTCGCATCCCCACACAACCACCAATTGAGGAAATTCTGCACAAGGACATACCACCCACTTGCTTGGAAGGTGGACTCCTATCCTTCAGTTGGGAAAACCTGACAGCATATGCATTCCCACCTCTTCCTTTGATGCACAAAGTGCTACTGAAGATCAAAGAAGATCACCCAAGGATCATCCTGATAGCTCCAGACTGGCCGAGGCAGCATTGGTACCGCTACTGAGGAGCATGTCTCGGACACACGCATGGCCTCTACCTCTAGTTCCTTTACTGCTAACACAGAACAACTACAAGATCCTACATCCAAACTTGAAAACACTACAGCTAGCTGCTTGGAATATTACATAAAGCAAAATAACCCAGATTTATCTCAGAGGGTTAAAGACATTATCCTGGAGGCTCGCAGACTCTCCACAAGGAAGACTTATTCAGCCAAATGGAAAAGATACCTCATTTGGAGTGCAGCAAAAGGAGAAAATGTATCATTAGCAAACATAGCTAACATCCTGGAATACTTAGCAGAACTTTTCCACAATGGCCTGTCTTACTCCTCCATTAAGATTCATGCATCAGCAATTTCAGCATAATACAACATGGATCCTCCAGTCTTCTCTCATCCTCTACTCAGGCAGTTTCTGAGAGGAATTAAAAATGTAAAGCCTCCAAGGAAGCCACCTTGCCTACATGGGACCTTAACTTTGTGTTGGAAAAGTTAACACTTCCCCTTTCAACCAGCAGCAACAGCAGAATTACAATTCTTATCTTGGAAAACTGCTTTCCTGCTTGCAATCACTTCAGCAAGAAGGGTTTCTGAATTACAGGCATTAATGGCAGTACAGCCCTTCCTTATCTTCCATCAGGATAGAGTGTCCTTGAGAACTAACCCTACTTTTATGCCAAAAGTGGTCTCCAGGGTATCATTGAACCAAGCAATCCATCTACCAACATTCTTCCCCAACCCACAGAACAGGGGGGAAAGACTACTACATACCTTGGATGTGCACAGGCAATTGCGCTACTATCTGGACAGAACCAAGACCAACAGAAAACTGACCAGCTTCTGGTAGCATATGCAACAGGAATGGAAGGAAGAGCAATTTCAAAACAGACAATCTCAAAATGGATAGGAAATTGCATTAGATTTTGTTACTCTTTTCATGGAAAGACATCTCCAGAAAACATCAGACCTCACTCCACAAGGGCTACAGCCACTACTACAGCTTTCCTACGAGGAGTGGCTACCAAAGACATTTTAGAAGCTGCTACTTGGAGCTCCATGCATACATTTGCCAAGCATTATAATCTACCTTTATACTCCAGATCCCGAGCAGGTTTTGCAACTGCTGTTTTGCAAGGGATCTTAGCTACACCATAATCATCTTAGTGCCTCCTCCCCCAGTTTGGCTATGGTATTCTACCCATATGTTAGGACTGCAGATGCATCCTTGAAGGACATAGTACAGTTTTGTACCTACCATAAATGTAGATGTCCGAGAGGTATGCATCTGCAGTCAGATTACCCACCCTCCTTCCCCTCTGTGGTACTCCTAGGGTATTTGCCCATCTTGTAGCTAGCTGGGGGAATCTATTATGGTGTATTTGTTTGTATATATGTATATACATGTTTATATTGTTTGCTCTCTACTGTTTGGAATCATTTGCATTTATCCAAATTTAGCCTTCCTAGAGGGCACCTGGCATCTGGGGCAAGAAACACTGAGGAAAATGGCGTCGGCTGATGCCTTTATACCCAATTCACAGCAGCTATGACGTCGGGTGAAGTGCGACATCAGCCGAGGCCAGACCCAGACTTTGGAATCCGGCCGACTGAAGGGCTGCCTGAGGCAGGACAACCCATATGTTATGACTGCAGATGCATACCTATCGGACATCTACATTTATGGTAGGTACAAAACTGTACTTTTTGTACCTACCATAAATGTAAATATTCGTGTGTCTTCACTGTTGCAGTCGGTGTTTCCCTCCCACCAATCCCCTCTAATTTTTGCTTGTTCTCTCTTCCACTTCCTTTGTGGTGTATTTGTGTTTCTATTTGGACACCTTTTGGTTTCTTTTTTGGGGGCTTCTGACATCTGGGGCAAGAAAGGCTGGAGAAGATGGCGTTGGCTGTCAGCTTTATACCTCTACGTTCTGACGTCAGGGTACTTGCTGGTACAGCCGGACCCAGACTTTGGAATTCTGGCCGACCTCGGGCTGCCTGCCGGCAGGAGCACCCAACAGTTATGACTGCAACAGTGAAGACACTCGAACATCTACATTTATGGTAGGTGTACACAACTGTACTTTTTTGCAAACTGCCTTTTCAGTAAACCAAGCACAGTGTTGATGTTTTCTGTAGCTGTCAACCTCATTAGGCATGTTTGCACAGCTCCAGTAATAGCTGTCACTTCACTGAATTCTAGTATAATTGTTTTCTCTCTGTAACTTGTGGTTACATGGATAAAAGTAACATTTCATTGGCCAGATTGCTAGCAGTTACCAGATTGTTTATATTGGGCTACAGTATATACGCATCCCTGTGCTTTACTTTTCTCTCCAGCAGTTATCGGTTTGGAAGAGTTTAAAAATTAGCTACTTCATTGACCACAGCAGCATAGTTGCAGGATGTAAAACTTTGGGTTGTAACTAACACTGAAACTATGGAAGGTGTTATCTCCTGTGTGTCATGCAGGCTGAGACATTTGTTTTCCTGAAACAATGCAAGATCTGAATAGGAAAAAAGAGGTGGTGGGCCTTTATAAACTATGGTAAGAAAAATGGAAATGCAGAAACATGCTGAATAGTTACTGGGTAATAAGTTACATCTAAGTGATCTTATGTGGTGAGAAGTAATTCTGGAGCAAGGCTAGATGTGTTGCATTTTAAATTTAACATAAAACAGGAGCATTGTGCCTCACATTCCCATACACAAGTTTAATAAAACATTCTAGATATTATTCCTTTAGTGCTGCCTTTATTCAGGCAATTTTAAAACCCTCCTATACCTGCAGAGCAGATGGGGATATATTTTAAAGAGTATAAAATATACTTCAAGGTAGAGGTGTTCTTTAATGCCTTTCTATGTGAAGTTTACTGAATTACAAAACAAGTGAGCTTTTTTTTATATTACCTCTGCTGACAGCTGAGATTGCTAGGATTGTATAGTACAATGAAGTTCTTCATGTTTCACTGTTGCAGTCCTAACTTATGGGATTTGAGATTTCCTGCTGTGGAAGCCCTTGGCCGGCCTGACTACCAGAGTAAAAATCTCCCTCCTGCTAACACTGGTGGATGCCCTATCCTGACGTCAGTACACTTGGGTATAAAGGGAGTCAGCCAAAGCCATGACATCTGTTTTCTTGCCGTCAGAGCTTGAAGCAGTGTTTCAGTGCATTCGTCGGTCCACACCAGAGAGAAGTCTTCTAAAGTTAAGTACTCCATTGGAGAACTCTTTTTCTTGCTTTAACTCGTATCCAGTGGGAGGTACAGGAATGTTCACAATCTAAAAAGAGGGTTAGGGAGTTCCTTGACCTCCCAGACCAGAAACCTTTGGCTATTCCTCCTGTACTAAATGTGGTAGAGGATGTTTTTATGGACTGTTCCCCGAATTCAGATTTTCTACCTCCAGCCCCTCGAAAACAAGACTGGTTTTACAGGGTGCTAGACTCGCATAAATACCTCTTCAAAAACCCTTCTGCTGACCCAGGGGTCATCACTCCAGGTCCCACGGGAGCAAGAGCGAGCTCTTCAAAGAACCCTTTACCTACTGACAAAGAAAGCAGGGCCTTTAATAGGGTTGGTAAAAAAATAAATAAATAAAAAGTCTACACGTCTGCTACCCTAGCCACGAGGGCCCGTAACTATCAGTTTCTTATGCTAAAATAACAGCAAGTGTTTTGCATAAAATGAAGCAAAAGATATCCTTCCTGGAGGATAAGAACATTTCAAAGGAATTGTTGGTCCCTTGCCATTCCAGCTCCCAGGTGGCTAGGCACTCCTTACACTGTGGCTGTGATGCAATAGAGGCCTCTAAACAAGCTGCACTATCTGGTTCTGTCATTAGGAGGCATGCTTGGCTTAGGGAACAGACCCTACCAGACTATGTCAAATCCAAACTTCTAGATACACCCCTGGATAAAGACTTTCTTTTTGGGCCAAAGTCTAAGGCTGTACTAAAAAAGATGGAAGATAAAGCTAAATCTATGTAAATTAATGACTTTCTCCAAAGTCAGCCTGCTAGGTTTAGTAGGAATTTTCTCACTAACTACTGGTCCTTTCCCTCTCAATTAAAAAGCTTCCAGAGGAAACTCCAGAGGGAAAGGCCTCAAAGGCAGCAGCAGTCACAAAGGCCCAGGTAGGTGATCCTCAGGAACCCCAAGGCAGGTGAGTTCTAAGCCGCAGGGACCTGCCAAAGAGCAGCAGTGACTCCCGTTTTCCCCCACCCTCTCCAGAAAATATAGGAAGAAAGCTTTCCCTAGATTCATAACCTATGCTCACAGGGCTTAGTGGAACCAGTACCAGAACATCAAATAGGGAAGGGGTTAAATTCCAGGTTTCCAGAAAAGAAGGCTCTTTGTGCCCTATTTTTAGACCTGTCCACCCTCAGTCAGTACCAGCTGGTACAAAAATTCAAAATGTTGACTCTTCAAAAACTTCTTCCCTTGATAGCCCCTCAGGCCTTAATGGTCACCTTAGACCTAAACTATGCTTACTTGCATAGTCCTACAGATGAATCTTGCAGAAGTTTCCTTTGTTTCAGAGCAGGTGCAAGTCACTTTCACTTCTGTGCACTGCCCTTTGGCTTGTTTAACTCCTGTGACACCTTCAGCAAAACAAGAAGGTTCCAGATTTACTCCTATCTAGATGTCTGCCTCATTCAAGCCACGAGTCAGAGCTCCTCAAGTATCTGGCCTTCACTCAGAACCTCCTCATTTCTTTCGGGTTCACCATAAATGTTCACAAATTCAGCATAGACCCATCCACAGGATAATTTTCCTGGGGGCTCTTCTGGATTCATCCCTTCAAAAGACCTTCCTCCCTCCAGAAAAGGACTCCTTCCTGATTCCAAAGCATTATGCAGAGACCATCTCTCTCTCAGCAAGGGAATTCCTCTGAGCATTGGGTTACATGGCATCTTGTATTCTCATGATCCCTCTGGCCAGGCTACAGATGAGGAAACTCCAGTGGTACCTCAAGAATCTGTGGTGCCAGCACTTACAGTCCCTGGAGACAGGAATTCAACTGATCCCTTGCATCAAGGAGGAATTTGCATGGTGGACATGGACATGTACTCAAAACTTTGGTATTCCCTTCAGATTCATCCCTCTGGGGCAATCTTTAACCAGAGATGCTTCACAGACAGCTTGAGTGGGCTCATTTCCAATGCCTTCAATCCCAGGGCAGATAAAATCATTTCATACCCAAGCACATAAATTAGAAAGAACTGATGGCAGTGCAAAAGAGCTTAGTAGCTTTCAAAGATCAGTGGAAAACAGAGGTTCTGCTCGTCAAAACAGGCAACACCACAGTCATGTGGTACATAAGCAAGGGGGCACCCATTGTTACCCTCTTTGTTGACTGGCTATGCAGGTGTTGAAAACAGCGCACTCGCTGGGCTTACACCTCATGGCACAATACCTCCCAGGGACTCAAAACACTCTAGCAGGTCATCTCAGTAGGAACTTGATGGATCCCCTTGAGTGGCATCTGCATCAGAAAACATTTTTCAGCATGGTTCAGAAATGGGGATCCTGTCAGACAGACCTCTTAGCCACAAAGAAAGTGCTCAACTGATACGATTCTGTTCTGGGAGCGAGCTACCCACAGCTTGGAGGAGAGATGTTTTATTCTTTCTTTGGAGCCACCTGATGTTCTTCGTTCCACATTGCTGCAGTCCTTACTATTGGGTAGTCCGCTGTCCAGTCGGCCCGAATACCAGAGTATATGGCTGACGTTGGTCAGGGCGCATTAGACTGACGTCAGTACGTCAGGGTACTAATGCGCATGACCGACGTCATATCCTCAGTCTTTTTTGCCGCATGGTCCGATGCAGAAGCAGTTTTGCGAGTGCAGGTTGGCGTTCTGAAATATTTCCGAAACCGGAGTTTCAGACCGAATCAGAGTTGGCTAAGTACCCGTTGGGAACATTTTGGTTTTCTTGCCTCAGTATTTAACCGGATGTCAGAAAAAGTGAATAACTGTATTTCTTGTGGGAAACAGATACCTCATAGGGATTACCATACCTTGTGTATACCTTGTTTAGGGCCTGAGCACGACGTTGTTGGTTGCCGCTCTTGTGCTAGGTTTAACAAACGCACTATTAAGAGGAGGTTAGACTGTGCCAGGTTAGTGTTTGGGAAGCGTTGCAATTATAAAATGCCGTCGGATGCTCCGGCGCCCGCTTCGTCCAAGAAGCGCAAGGACAAAACAGCGAAGCCTTGGGTTGATGAACCGGCAGTCCCGGACGTCGGTTCTTTAGAAGGCTCAGTGGAGCCAGAGGTTTTGCCAGGAGTTTCTATGGAGTCTCAGGCAGAAACTTTACTGTTACAGGATGTGCCTTCTCAGGAGGTAGGCCAGGCTGAGGGGGCTTCTCAGGTAACTGTTCTTCCCTCTCTTCCCAAGGTAGTTAGAGCCTCTCCTTCTGTTGCCAAAACTTCTTTGAGAGGTAGGCCAAGTTCAGCTTCAGTGGGGGCTTCTCCTAGCATTTCGGGTTCTGTACCTAAGAAACATATGCTTAAAATGGCAGAAGATTTGATTACTATGATTAGAGGTTCTATGCCCCCTCCTGATAAGAGGCCTAGGGTGGAACCGGAGTTGGATAGTTTTGAACAGTGTTCAGAGGCTTCTGAGTCTTCTGCAGAAGATTTGCAGGAGTATCCTCCTTATTCTGATTCTGATGTGGATGATTCCACTCCTACAGCTTCTCCTCCTGAGGATTTCTCATTTTCAGAGACTCTGCATTCCATGAGGGAGCACTTTAAATGGGACGGCCAGGATTACTCTGATTCCAGGAAAAGGCTTAGGGAATTCTTGTTTTTACCCCAGCATAGGCCCTTAGCTATACCTCCTGTGTTGAATGTGGTGGAAGATGTTTTTGCAGAGGCTTCCCTGAACCCTGACTCTTTGCCTCCTGCTCCTGTTAAACCTGATAGGTACTATAGGGTGCCTGAAGCTCATAAGTATTTGTTTAAGAGTCCTAGGGCGGACCCAGAAACTGTTTCTCAGGGGCCAAAAGGTGTTAAGGCCTCTGTGGTTAAAAATCCTGTTCCCACTGATAAAGAGGCAAGGGCTTTGGATAGGTGGGGAAAGAAAGTGTATACTTCTTCCACTCTAGCCATGAGGCGTTGAATTGTCAGTTTCACATGCTAAAATATCAAAATTATCTCCTTTCACAATTGAAATCTAAGGTGGATGCTTTGGCGGAAGGTATTGAGTGTAAAGAGTTGCTGGATTTGGTTCATGTGTCTGAACAAGTGGGTAAGCATTCTTTGCAATGTGGTTTTGATGCTGTACAGGCCTCCTCGAGGGTGGCTGCCACTAGTTCTGTTCTTCGCAGGCATGCCTGGTTGAGGGATCAGAATTTAGCTGAGCATGTTAAGACAAGGATTTTGGATGCTCCTTTACAGTCTGATGTGTTGTTTGGTTCGCCTGTGGAAGCAGTTTTAAAGAAAATGGAGGACAAAGCTAAGTCTATGCAAACTGTTAAAGATTTTTGCAGGTGCAGCCACCAAGTTTAGTAGAAATTGGCCTGCTAAGGGGTGGACATATCCTGCTTATGATTCCCAGTCTAGGGGTAGGTCTAGACGTGGTAGGGGCAGAGCTCAAGGTTCTTTTAGGCCTAGAACAGGGAGTTCACCTGCTCAGACTTCTGGTGAGGGCAGGGGTCAGTCCTTTCGTAAACAGACCCAATGACCTGCCTTTTCAGCTGCCAGTAGATTCTCGTCTGGCAGCTCCTTTGGGAGGAAGACTGTCTCTTTTCAAAGAAAATTGGGATTTAATTACTCAAGACAGATGGGTGTTGGATATCATTCACCACGGTTACAGGTTTTATTTCCATACAATGCCCCTTTCAAAGGCATGCCAGACGTTCCTCCTCCACAAAGAAAAGAGGCTCACAAGCAAATTTCTCAGTTACTCCAGATGGGGGCCATTCAGCCAGTCCCTGTATCAGAAAGGGGCCTAGGATTTTATTCTCGCCTGTTCCTAGTACCAAAGAAGGGGAACACGTGGAGACCAATTTTGGATTTATCTCTCCTCAACACTTATCTGGACATTCCCAAGTTCAAGATGTTGACGTTACAACAGCTTTTACCTCTGCTGGGCAAAGATCACTGGATGGTAACTTTAGATCTCAAGGAAGCTTACCTTCATGTGCCTATAAGGCTAAGTTGCAGGAAGTATCTGCGTTTCGAGCTGGAAATTCTCATTATCAGTTCTCTGCATTGCCCTTTGGCTTATCTACTGCCCAGAGTATTCACAAAGGTTCTGGCTCCAGTGATAGCTTACTTCAGGCTACAAGGAATTCAAATCTATCCTTACTTGGACGACTGCCTGATTCTGGCTCAAGAAAAGGAGGACCTTCTACAGCATCTGGAATATGTTATAGCAGTGCTAAGATGCCTAGGGTATTCTGTGAACGAAATAAAGTCCAGTCTAGTACCCTCTCAAGACATGTGCTTTCTGGGTGTGAGACTGAATACAGCAGCCCAGATGGCCTTTTAACCCCGGACAAACAAAAGAGTCTATCACTTTACTTCCATCAACTATCTCATCAGTCCGTGCTGACTGCAAGGACAGTCCTTCAAGCATTAGGGTTCATGGCATCTTGTATTCTGGTGCTTCCCAATGCCAAACTGCATATGAGGAAGCTACAATGGTATCTCAAAATGTATGGACACAGCACTGCCAGGATTTGGACACTGTCATTCAAATAATACCTTGCCTTCAAAAGAATTTTTGTGGTGGGCTCAGGAATGTCACCTAAACAAGGGACTCTCTGTGACCCGGCCAGAGGCGAGTCAGATTTTAACGACAGATGCCTCGGGCATTGCTTGGGAGCTCATCTAAATGGAAAGTGGATACAAGACAAGTGGCCTGCCAGACTACAGCATCTACATATCAATATGAAGGAGATGTTAGCAGTCCAGTTTGCATTAATGGCTTTCAAGGAGTTTCTTCTTCCAGGGCAGGTGTTGATTCTAACAGACAACACAACTGTCATGTGGTACATCAACAAGCAAGGGGAACACATTCTTATCCTCTATGCAGGCAAGCAATGATTTTATGGGAGACTGCGCTAAGCTTGCAACTAACTCTTCAGGCAAGGTTTCTGCCAGGAGCACAGAACTCCTTAGCAGATGTGTTAAGCAGACAAATCATGGATCCCCACGAGTGGAAACTGGATCTTCATGTATTTCAGAAATTGACAGTGTCATGGGGAACTCCAGACATAGATCTGTTCGCTTCTCCACTAAACCACCAGCTGCCAAAGTTTTGCACAAAGGGGTTTCATCGCACAGCTTGGAAAGTGGATGCTCTGTCTTTCAGTTGGAAAAACCTTCATGTGTATGCCTTTCCACCTCTGCCTCTTCTTCCAAAGGTGCTATTAAAAGTCAGACAAGACAAGCCAAGGATGATTTTGATAGCTCCAGATTGGCCTCGGCAACACTGGTACCCACTACTAAGGAGTTTGGTAAGGAAGCCTCCATGGCCTTTACCTTTGATTCCTCATCTGTTATCTCAGAAGGACGGTCATCTGCTCAATGTCAAGCTTCACTCTCTTCATCTAACAGCCTGGCATATTCTGTGTTGAAACACAGCAGGTCTCAACTTCCTCAACAAGTTTTAAATGTGATTATGGAAGCTAGAAGACCTAGTACAAGGAAAGTGTACGCAGAAAAATGGAAGAGATTTTTATTTTGGAGTACAGCAAAGAATTTGGAGGTTTCTGAGCCTAATTTGAGTGTGGCTCTTCAATATCTTACTGAGTTATTGGACAAAGGTTTGTCCTTCTCTTCCATTAAGATTCATGCTGCAGCAATTTCAGCTCACTATGATTGTGACCCACCATTGTTTTCGCATCCTTTGTTCAAGCAGTTTCTTAGAGGGGCAAAGAATATAAGACCCCCACGAGAGCTCCTACTCCTGCTTGGGATCTCAATTTTGTGTTGGAAAAACTTACTCTACAACCTTTTGAGCCTGCGGCTACTGCTGAATTGAAATGCTTGTCATGGAAGACTGCTTTTCTGTTGGCTATTACTTCTGCAAGAAGGGTGTCTGAGTTGCAGGCCCTTATGGCAGTAGAGCCCTTTTGATTTTCCATAAGGATAGGGTATCATTACGTACTAATCCTTCCTTTATGCCTAAGGTGGTTTCTAGTGTGGCTTTAAACCAAACTATTCATTTGCCTACTTTTTATGCAGACCCCCAAAATAAAGGGGAAAAGATTTTGCACACTTTAGATGTACACAGGCAATTGCGTTATTATTTAAGCAGGACTAAGGATTTTAGGCAGTCTCAGCAGTTGTTTGTTTCTTTTGCTTTGAGTTGGCAGGGCAAGCCTGTGTCAAAGCAAACTATTTCTAGGTGGATTGGGTTTTGCATTGCATTTTGTTATTCCCATCATGGCAAGGAGATTCCAGCTGGGATTAGGCCTCATTCCACTAGGGCTACTGCCACTTCAACAGCATTTCTAAGGGGGTGGCAACTAAGGATATTTTGGAGGCAGCTACTTGGAGTTCAGTGCATACTTTCTCTAAGCATTATCACCTTCCTATCTACTCTAAGTCTAGGGCTGGTTTTGCCACAGCTGTTTTGCAAGGCATGTTGTCAGCTCCTACTTCTTTATGATTTGCCAGCCTCCCTTACCTCTGCTTTGGGATTTTACCCAATAGTAAGGACTGCAGCAATGTGGAACGAAGAACATAGTACAGTTTTGTACCTACCATAAATGTAGATGTTCGAGGATCCACATTGCTGCAGTCCAATTACCCTCCCTCCTTCCCCTCTGTGTTTAGGGGTGGTTGTGTAGGTGAGGTTATATGTTGATATTTTTGTATATATTTTTGTATATATTGTACATAATTTTGGTGCAGGTATTTTGAGCCTTGTCTTTTTAGGGTCTTCTGACATCTGGGGCAAGAAAAGACTGAGGATATGACGTCGGTCATGCGCATTAGTACCCTGACGTACTGACGTCAGTCTAATGCGCCCTGACCGACGTCAGCCATATACTCTGGTATTCGGGCCGACTGGACAGCGGACTACCCAATAGTAAGGACTGCAGCAATGTGGATCCTCGAACATCTACATTTATGGTAGGTACAAAACTGTACTTTCCTCTATGTATTTCCTTCCCTGCCTCTTCTTACATGGGTCCTCCTAAAAATCAGGGAAGAAAGCCCACAGGTCATTCTGATAGCCCCAGACTGGCCCAGGCAGCATTGGTATCCTCTGCTACTGCGTTTAAACAATGAAAATCCATGGCAGTTACCTGAGAGAGTGGACCTTCTGACTCAGGACAAGAGGATTGTGCATCCCAATATACAGACTCTAAAAGTCTCAGACTGGATAATTCCCCAGAAGTCTACTCTGATCCCCACATGTTTGCTCTGAGTACACCCTATGCAGACAAGTTCAAAACATTCTCAGAGGCTAAAAGTCCTATTACTAGGAAATCATACTCAGCCAAGTGGAAAATATTTTCCATGTGGTGTCAGCAGCAAGGCCTCAATCCTAACTCATCCAATATCTCTGCCATTTTAGATTACCTGGCTACCCTGGTTGACAGAGACCTATCCTTTTCATCCATCAAAATTCACACCTCTGCCATTTCAGCCCATATCCCTACTCTTCCTTCTATCTTTTCCCATGGCCTGGTGAAACAATTCCTTAGGGGAGTGGTTCACATCAGACCTCCCAGGAGACAACCCATATCTCCATGGGACCTCAATTTTGTTCTGGAAAAATTGACACTACCCTCCTTTGAACTAGTAACTTCTGTTATTTTAAAATGTCTAACATGGAAGACTGCCCTTTTACTGAGTGTCTCCTCAGCTAGGAGGGTCTCTAAGCTGCATGATGTCCTTCAAGGATGCAACTGCAGTCCTTACATATGGGTTGTCCTGCCTCAGGCAGCCCTTTGGTCGGCCGGATTCCAAAGTCTGGGTCCGGCGTCGGCTGATGTCGCCCTTTCCCCAACGTCAGAGCGCCTGGGGTATAAAAGCGTTAGCCGACGCCATCTTCTTAAGTCTTTCTTGCCGCGCGGCACCCGAAGCAGAAGCAGTTCGCAAGTGCCGGTCGGCCAGCTCCTGTGTTTTCAGCTACCGAAGTCTTCATAAAGCTAAGTACCCCGTTGGGGACCTTTTCTTGCCTCAGCCGATGTCAGATAAAACTGTAAAAGTTAATAATTGTTTAACTTGTGGGAAACAAATACCTCATAAGGATTTCCACTCTTACTGCTTACCCTGCCTAGGCCCAGATCACAACGTCTCGGCCTGTACAGCTTGTGCTTCTTTCAATAGACGCACTCTTAGGCATCGGTCAGAGTTTGCACAGGATTATTTTGGGGAAGATTTCTGTTATATCATGCCGTCGGAGCTTCCGACAGCACATTTACCTAAAAAAACGGAAGGATAAGGACCGACATTCGCAGTCCGCGGTCTCGGACGACACCACTCTTAGGCCTACCGCGAGTGTCTTGGTCTCTTCTGAGCCGGTTTCACAACCACTACAGACCGACAACACTGCCCCACCGGTTACTTCGGTACCGGAGGCCAGCTCGGTGCGGGTTTCTGTTCTCCCCTCTGAGACCGTAGCCCAGGATACTTCTGACACCATTTCAGTGGATAAGACTACTCCAGCACGTGGGGCTGCCAGGCCTCCAGTGTCCATGTCCATTAAGGCCTACACACGTGCTAAGGCTGCCAAACAGGCTAAGTCTCTCCCTCCAAGATCTGTTTCTCTGGGATCCACTTCTGGTTCTCAAATTTTAAGTTTAGCTGAGGACCTTATTTCTTTAATTAGGGGTTCTCAGCCACATCCAGAGAGAGGCTCTCAGCCGCCTTCTGTCAAGAGGCCTAGGGTTGAGCAGGTAGAACCCCAGTCCTCCGATGAGGCCTCAGGTGATTCTGCACATTCAGACTACCAGGAGGAGGCCTTCTCGGCCTACGAAGATTCTGATGCGGAGGAATCCATTCCCTCTGCTTCTCCTCCTGAGGAGTTTTCCTTTGGGGAAACGCTTCATTCCATGAGGGAACACTTCAAATGGCAAGGCCAAGAATACTCAGATTCTAGGAAAAGGTTAAGGGAATTTTTAAAGCTACCTCAGCATAGACCCTTAGCTATTCCTCCAGTTTTAAATGTTTTAGATGATGTGTACTTAGAATCTAGTGTTTCCCCTGACTCCCTCCCCCCTGCTTCTGTCAAGCCAGACAGGTACTACAGGGTCCCAGACACACATCAATTTCTGTACAAGGACCATACTGCTGACCCCGAAACTATTTCTCAGGGGCCTAAAGGGGTTTCCTCCTCTACTGTTAAGAATCCACTTCCTTAGGAAAGAGATTCTAGGGCTTTAGAAAGGTGGGGCAAGAAAGTACATACTTCCTCCACCCTTTCTATGCGAGCATTAAATTGTCAATTTCATATGATTCAGTATCAGGAATACATGTTGGATGACTTGCAAAAGAAATTGGCTTCCCCTGAACCATTAGATAGAAAGGGGTTACAGGATTTGGTCCATAATACTCAGCAGGTTAGCAACCATTTCCTTCAGTGTGGATATGATGCATTGGAAGCTTCATGTAGAGCAGCAATGACAGGTGCGGTCATATGCAGACATGCTTGGTTAAAGGAACAAACATTGCCAGACCATGTGAAAATTAAGCTTTTGGACGCACCACTAGAGAAACATAAGCTATTTGGTGCTACTGCACAAGAGGTTTTAAAGAAAATAGAGGAAAAGGCAAAATCAGTGCAAACAGTCAAAGATTTCCTCCAGATACAGCCTCCAAGATTCAGCAGGAATTGGCCTTCTAAGCATTGGTCCTTTCCAGACACAGACAAATTTCAGAGAGGCAAAAACAGACGTGGCTGAGGGAGAGGGCAAACTCGAGGCTCCTACAGAGGACGTCAATGGCAGCCTCCGAACCAGAGAGGTGGGGCAGGACCTTCCGCCGCTCCGCAGGGACAATCTCAATGACTTGCCTTTGACTCCGCCATCCAGGGCTCAATTAGAAGCACCTTTGGGCGGAAAATTATCTTTATTCTCACAAAATTGACACAATATTACAAAGGACAAATGGATACTGGACATAATATACAAAGGATACAGATTCCATTTTCATACACTACCAACAAGACATGGCAGGCCAAACCTGCCACCAAATCAAAGAGCAGAGGCACTCAAACAAATAACAAACCTACTTCAAATAAGAGCAATAGAAAAGGTTCCTTCTGCAGAACAAGGCCAAGGATTTTATTCAAGACTGTTCCTTGTTCCAAGAAAAGAAAACCAATGGAGACCCATTCTGGACTTGTCCACTGAATACTTACCTTATTGTGCCAAAATTCAAAATGCTGACTTTACAGCAACTCCTTCCCATGCTGGGCAAGGGGTCTTGGCTGGTAACTCTGGACCTCAAGGAGGCATACCTGCATGTCCCAATCAGACAAAGTTGCAGAAGATACCTCAGATTTCTTGCAGGCTCAGAGCATTATCAATTCTCAGCATTGCCCTTTGGCTTATCTACTGCACCCAGAGTGTTCACGAAATGCCTGGCATCAGTAATTGCACATTGCAGACTTCAGGGGATACAAATATACCCTTACCTGGACGACTGCCTTATACAAGCGGACAGCCAACAAGCCTTGTTAAGAAACTTGGGCTATGTCATTCACCTACTGCAGGCCTTGGGATACACAGTCAATATTCAGAAATCAAGTCTCGTACCATCCCAACAAATACCTTTCCTGGGTGCCACACTGGACACAAACACCCAGATGGCGTTTCTGACAAAAGAAAAACAAAAACAATTACCAGAATACTTCAGAAAATTGGAAAAACACACCCAGATGACTGCAAGGAAAATCCTGCAGGCCCTGGGCTTCATGGCATCTTGCATTCTTCTGATTCCACACGCAAGGCTGCATATGAGGAAACTACAGTGGTATCTAAAAAGTCTATGGTCTCAACACAGCCACAGCCTGGAAGCATTGATCCCACTCATTCCATGCCTTCAAAAGGAATTTCTGTGGTGGGCTCAAGCAAGCCAGATAAACAAAGGTCTGCCTTTCAGCAAGCCTCATACAAGTCAAACCATAACAACAGACGCCTCAGACCATGGATGGGGGGCGCACATGGAGGGCAGATGCATTCAAGGACGATGGACACAAAAAGAAAAGCACCTGCATATCAACCAAAAAGAAATGCTGGCAGTGATACATGCAATCAAGGCCTTCGAAAAGTTCATGCATCAGGGCCATCTACTAATAAAGACAGACAATACCACAGTTATGTGGTACATAAGCAAGCAAGGAGGTACCCATTCCTACCCTCTTTGCAGACTGGCAATGAATCTCTGGGATATTTCCCTACAATTGAAAATAGAGCTACAATCCCAGTTTGTACCAGGGAAGGACAATGTTCTGGCGGACAGCCTAAGCAGAAACACCATGGATCCACACGAATGGATGTTGCACCCAGACATTTTCCTACAAATAACTCAAGCATGGGGAAGGCCGAATATAGATCTTTTTGCCTCCCACCTCAATCACCATCTGAAAAAGTATTGCACAAGGACATACCATCCTCAAGCATGGAAAGTGGACGCTTTCTCCTTCAGTTGGAACTCTCTAACACTATATGCCTTACCACCTCTTCCTTTGATGACCAAGGTGTTACTAAAGATCAAGACAGAGCAACCGAAAGTCATACTGATAGCTCCAGACTGGCCGAGACAGCACTGGTACCCACTGCTACGGAGCTTGACACACAACAATCCGTGGCTCCTTCCTCAATGGCCACTTCTTCTGACACAGCACAATTACAGGACACTACACCCCAGCTTGAAAACATTGAAGCTGTCAGCTTGGGAGATTCCATGACTATTTCTCAGGATACACTTTCCAAAAGGGTAAAAGATATCATCCTGGAGGCGCGCAGACCTTCCACTAGAAAAGCATACTCAGCAAAATGGAAGAGATTTCTTATCTGGAACAGCAAAAAGGGCCAAGACCCATCAGTGATGAGCATTCCACAGATCCTAGAATATTTGGCTGAAATGCTCCACAATGGCCTTTCATATTCTTCCATAAAAATACATGCTTCAGCAATATCTGCCAAATATAACACTGATCCGCCTGTATTTTCTCACCCATTGCTAAGACAGTTTCTAAGAGGTATAAAGAACATCAACCCTCCAAGGAAACCACCAGTGCCTGCATGGGACCTCAACTTCATGCTGGAAAAATGAACTCTTCTTCCCTTTGAACCAGCAGCATCTTCAGAGTTGCAATTTCTGTCTTGGA
Source organism: Protopterus annectens (assembly GCF_019279795.1). Taxonomy (NCBI): domain Eukaryota; kingdom Metazoa; phylum Chordata; order Ceratodontiformes; family Protopteridae; genus Protopterus; species Protopterus annectens. The sequence goes on along the minus strand of NC_056741.1, from coordinate 1,380,415,336 downwards.
AGACAGCTTTCCTTCTGGCAGTAACCTCAGCAAGAAGAGTCTCTGAGCTACAGGCCCTTATGGCAATACAACCATTTCTCATTTTTCATTAGGACAGAGTTTCTTTGAGAACCAATCCGTCATTCATGCCAAAGGTGGTATACAGGGTGTCCCTGAATCAAGCTATTCACCTGCCTACCTTCTTCCCCAATCCTCAAAATAAAGGAGAGAGACTTCTGCACACCTTGGACAGAACAAAGTCTTTCAGAAAATCTGACCAGCTTTTTGTAGCTTACACTGCTGGATTGCAGGGAAAAGCAATTTCCAAACAGACAATTTCTAAATGGATTGGAAATTGCATTCGATTCTGCTACTCTTTTCATGGAAAAACTGTGCCAGCTGAAATCAGGCCACATTCCACCAGAGCTACAGCCACCTCCACAGCCTTTTTAAAAGGAGTGGCAACAAAGGACATTTTAGAAGCTGCTACATGGAGCTCCGTGCATACATTTTCCAAACATTACAACCTGCCTTTATATTCCAGATCCAGAGCAGGGTTTACTTCTGCAGTCCTGCAGGGCATTTTAGCTACACCATCTTTGTCTTAGTGCCTACCACCCCCAGGTCGGCTATGGTATTCAACCCATATGTAAGGACTGCAGTTGCATCCTTGAAGGACATAGTACAGTTTTGTACCTACCATAAATGTAGATGTCCGATAGGTATGCAACTGCAGTCAGGTTTTCCCTCCCACCTACCCCTCTGTGGTATTCATTTGGGTTTCTACCCCCCATTTTAGCTACCTGGGGTAATCTTCTATGGTGTATTTGTTTTTATACTTGTCTGGAATTTTTTCTCTATTTTCAAAATTTAGCCTTCCTTAGAGGGCACCTGGCATCTGGTGCAAGAAACACTGAAGAAGATGGCATTGGCTGACGCTTTTATACCCCAGGCACTCTGACGTCGGGGAAAGGGCAACATCAGCGGCCGACAGACTTTGGAATCCGGCCGACCGAAGGGCTGCCTGAGGCAGGACAACCCATATTTAAGGACTGCAGTTGCATACCTATCGGACATCTACATTTATGGTAGGTGCAAAACTGTACATGTCCTTCAAGGATGCATCTGCAGTCATAACATATGGGTTGTCCTGCCTCAGGCAGCCCTTCGGTCGGCCGGATTCCAAAGTCTGGGTCTGGCCTCGGCTGATGTCGCACTTCCCGCGTCAGAGCTCTGGGTATAAAGGCATCAGCCGACGCCATTTTCCTCCGTCTTTCTTGCCACGCGGTGCCCGAAGCAGAAGCTGTTCGCAAGTGCCGGTCGGTCAGATCCAGAGATTTCAGCTACCGAAGACTTCGAAAAAAGCTAAGTACCCCGTTGGGGACTCTTTCTTGCCTCAGCCGATGTCAGATAAAGTAAATAATTGTTTAACTTGTGGGAAACAAATACCTCATAAGGATTTCCATTCTTACTGCCTTCCTTGCTTAGGCCCAGACCACGACGTATCAGCTTGTTTAGCCTGTGCCTCCTTCAACCGACGGACTCTTAGACGTCGGTCGGAGTTTGCAGAGGAATTTTTTGGAACCGCTTTTGCTTATAAAATGCCGTCGGAGACTCCGACTTCGCATATGGTTAAAAAACGCAAGGAAAAAGACCGACACACGCGGCCCGTGGCTTCGACTGAAACCACGGCTAGGTCTACCGCGAGTGTCTCGGTTTCGGCTGAAACCGAGTCCACGGTCATTACTACTATCGAAACCATACCTCAGACCACTGAGGCCAGAGAAGCCCCAGCTGAGTCGGCTTCAGAACTCCCTACCGAAGCTAGTGCTCAAGACTTGTCCGACACCATACCTTTGGACATTTCTACCCCTGCATGTGGGGCAGCTAGGCCCCCAGCTTCTATGTCTATTAAGGCCTTCTCCAGGGCTAAAGCTGCCAAGCTTTCAAAATCTTTGCCTGCCAAATCTACTTCCCAGAGGCCTTCCTCTAGTTCTCAGATTCTCAGTCTTGCTGAGGACCTTATATCCTTAATTAGGGGTTCCCAACCTCACCCAGACAGGGCCTCCCAACCTCCTCCAGACAAAAGGCCCAGGACTGATCCCTCTGAACCTCTCTCCTCTGATTACTCCACGGATGGATCTGATTTGTCAGACCATCAGGAAGGCCTACTCCTTATGAGGATTCAGATGCAGAGGATTCTATTCCTTCGGCCTCCCCACCTGAAGAATTTTCCTTTGGGGAGACTTTACACTCCATGAGGGAGCACTTTCAATGGCAGGGTCAGGATTTCTCTGATTCTAGAAAAAGATTAAGGACTTTTTTGCATTTGCCCCAGCATAGGCCCTTAGCCATACCACCTGTTCTAACTGTAATTGATGATGTGTACAATGATGTCAGTACTGCACCTGATTCTCTTCCCCTGGCCCCTGCCAAACCTGACAGATATTACAGGGTCCCGGATTCTCACTTCCACCTGTATAAAGCCCATGCTGCAGACCCAGAAACTATTTCTCAGGGCCCTAAAGGGGTTGCAGCTACTACTGCCAAAAATCCCCTACCCTCTGAAAGAGAGTCTAGAGCATTAGAGAGATGGGGAAAAAGGTTTATACATCTGCTACTCTTTCTGCCAGGGCATTAAACTGTCAATTCCATATGATACAGTACCAAGAATTTTTGCTAGATCAGCTGAATAAGAAGCTTTCTTCTCCTGAACCTTTAGACCGTAAATCCCTTCAGGATTTGGTACACAACTCTCAGCAGGTCAGTAATCATTTTTTAAAATGTGGCTATGATGCACTGGAGGCTTCATTTAGATCAGCTATGACTGGGGCAGTAATTCATAGGCATGCCTGGCTAAAGGAGCAATCTTTGCCAGACCATGTCAAGGCTAAACTCCTCGATGCTCCAATGGAGAAACAAAATTTATTTGGCTCCCCTGCACAGGACATTCTAAAGAAGGTGGAAGAAAAAGCAAAATCTGTGCAAACAGTAAAGGAATTCCTGCAGGTCCAACCTTCGAGGTTCAGCAGAAACTGGCCTACAAAGAATTGGTCCTTTCCAGACACCTCCAGAGCACAGAGGGGCAGGAACAGATGCCCAAGAGGCAGAGGTCAATCAAAGGGTGCCTACAGGAGCCGACAGTGGCAGCCTGCCAACCAGAGGAGTAGTGCCACAGCTACAACTACAACCACTACCACAGGACAGGACCCAATGACTTGACTCTGATTCCGCCTACCAGGGATCAACTGGAAGCTCCCTTGGGCAGAAAGCTGGCTCTATTCTCGAAAAACTGGCATTGCATTACAAAGGATACATGGACATTGCAAACAATAGACAAAGGATACAGGTTTTACTTCCACACTTTGCCAAAAAGGGACGGAATGCCAAACCTTCCACCAAACCAGAAGGCAGAGGCTTTAAGACAAATCAGCAATTTACTTCCGATGAAAGCTATAGAAAGGGTACCATCTATAGAACAAGGCCAAGGATTTTACTCCAGACTATTCCTTGTACCAAGAAAAGAAAACCAATGGAGGCCTATTCTCGACTTGTCCGCACTGAACACATATCTCATTGTGCCAAAATTCAAAATGCTGACCCTACAGCAACTTCTTCCCATGCTGGGCAAGGAGTTTTGGCTGGTGACTCTAGATCTCAAGGAGGCATACCTGCACGTCCCTATCCGACCAGATTGCAGAAGACACCTCAGATTTCTTGCAGGATCAGAGCATTATCAGTTCTCAGCATTGCCCTTTGGCTTATCTACTGCGCCCAGAGTATTCACAAAATGCCTGGCATCAGTAATTGCACATTGCAGGCTTCGGGGAATTCAAATTTATCCATACCTGGACGACTGCCTAATACAAGCGGACAACAAGAAAAAATTGTTAAAGGACTTGGCCTATGTCATACACCTGCTACAGGCCTTGGGATATACAGTCAACATCCAAAAGTCAAGACTAATACCATCCCAAAGGATAACCTTTTTGGGTGCGGATCTGGACACAATCATTCAGATGGCTTTTCTCACAGAAGAAAAACAAAAACAACTTCCAGATTATTTCATGATTTTGACAAGACAAACTCAGCTTACTGCAAGGAAAGTCCTGCAGGCCCTGGGTTACATGGCATCCTGCATAATCTTGATCCCACATGCCAGGCTGCATATGAGGAAATTGCAATGGTACCTAAGGAATGTATGGTCTCAACACAGTCACAGTCTAGAAACCATGATACCAATCATTCCATCTCTTCAAAAGGAATTCCTGTGGTGGGCTCAGGCCTGCCAGTCCAACAGAGGGTTGCCTTTCAACAAACCAAAAACAAGGCAGACCATCACCACGGACGCCTCAGACCGAGGATGGGGAGCACACATGGAGGACAAATGCATCCAAGGCCTATGGCCTCAAGGGCAGCTAAGCATGCACATAAACCAAAAGGAAATGCTGGCAGTGAGGCATGCAATCGAGGCATTCAAACCATTCCTCCAGCAAGGAGATCTGTTAATAAGGACAGACAACACCACGGTCATGTGGTACATAAACAAACAAGGAGGCACACATTCCTACCCTCTATGCCGGATGGCAATGAATCTGTGGAACCTATGCCTGAATCTCAATATCCAGCTGCAGGCCAAATTCGTACCAGGAAAAGAGAATTTACTAGCAGACAGCTTAAGCAGAACTACCACGGATGCTCACGAATGGATGCTGCATCCAGACATCTTCAAACTCATAACAAAGAAATGGGGAATGCCAGAGATGGATCTGTTCGCCTCCCCACTCAACCACCAACTGAAGAAATTCTGCTCAAGGACATACCACCCACAGGCGTGGAGGGTGGACTCTCTCTCTTTCAGCTGGAATGCCCTAACAGTATATGCCTTTCCACCTCTCCCATTGATGTACAAGGTTCTACTGAAGATCAGAGAGGAACAGCCAAAGGCGATACTAATAGCTCCGGACTGGCCAAGACAACACTGGTATCCGCTACTGAGAAGCATGTCTCAGGCGAACTCATGGCCTCTTCCCCTATGGCCTCTTCTTCTAACGCAGAACAATTTCAAGACCCTGCATCCAAACTTGAAAACATTGCAACTAACTGCCTGGAAAATTCCTTAAAACCAAACCAAACTGTTTTATCTCAGAGAGTGAAGGACATTATCCTGGAGGCTCGCAGACCTTCCACAAGGAAGACATACTCAGCCAAATGGAAGAGATTTCTCATTTGGAGCACATCAAGGGCACAGATGTCACAGTGGCAAACCTAGCACACATCCTAGAATACTTGGCAGAATTGTTCCACAATGGCCTGTCTTATTCTTCCATTAAGATTCATGCTTCAGCAATTTCAGCAGAATACAGTATGGATCCACCTATCTTCTCTCACCCACTTCTCAGACAATTTTTGAGAGGGATCAAAAATGTTAAACCTCCAAGGAGACCCCCTCTACCTGCATGGGATCTCAATTTTGTGCTGGAAAAATTGACATTACCTCCTTTTGAACCAACAGCATCAGCAGACCTACAGTTTTTATCTTGGAAAACTGCTTTTCTTCTGGCAATCACTTCAGCAAAAAGAGTATCCGAGTTACAGGCATTAATGGCAGTGCAGCCTTTTCTTATTTTCCACCAGGATAGAGTGTCACTGAGAACCAATCCTACTTTCATGCCAAAGGTGGTATCCAGGGTATCCTTGAACCAAGCTATTCATTTGTCTACGTTCTTCCCCAACCCACAGAACAAAGGAGAAAAACTTTTGCACACCTTGGATATACACAGACAACTGCGCTACTATCTGGACAAAACTAAAACCAACAGAAAAACTGACCAACTTTTTGTAGCATATGCAACTGGGGTGCAAGGAAGAGCAATTTCCAAACAGACAATTTCAAAATGGATAGGAAATTGCATTTGCTTTTGCTACTCCTTTCATGGAAAGACAGCTCCTGAAAATATCAGGCCTCATTCCACAAGGGCCACAGCCACCACTACAGCTTTCCTACGAGGGGTGGCTACCAAGGACATTTTAGAAGCTGCTACTTGGAGCTCCGTGCATACATTTGCCAAGCATTGCAATCTACCTTTATACTCCAGATCCCGAGCAGGGTTTGCAACTGCAGTACTGCAGAGGATCTTAACTACACCATCCTTCTCTTAGTACCTCCTCCCCCAGTTTGGCTATGGTATTCTACCCATATGTTATGACTGCAGATGCATCCTTGAAGGACATAGTACAGTTTTGTACCTACCATAAATGTAGATGTCCGATAGGTATGCATCTGCAGTCAGGATTACCCACCCTCCTTCCCCTCTGTGGTATTCCTAGGGTGCTTACCCCTCTTTCAGCTAGCTGGGGGAATCTATTATGGTGTATTTGTTTGTTTGTATATATATATATATATATATGTATATAATTTGCTACTGTTTGGAACTTTTCAGCATTTATCCAAATTTAGCCTTCCTAGAGGGCACCTGGCATCTGGGGCAAGAAACACTGAGGAAAATGGCGTCGGCTGATGCCTTTATACCCCAGAAGCTCTGACGTCAGGGAAAGTGCAACATCAGCCGAGGCCAGACCCAGACTTTGGAATCCGGCTGACCGAAGGGCTGCCTGAGGCAGGACAACCCATATGTTATGACTGCAGATGCATACCTATCGGACATCTACATTTATGGTAGGTACAAAACTGTACTTTTCTCATGGCAGTGGAACCATTTCTCATATTCCACCCAGAGTATCACTCAGGAGTAATCCATCCTTTATGCACAAGGTGATCACGGACACATCCTTGGATCAAACTGTTCACTTGCCCACCTTCTTCCCCAAGCCTCAAAACCGGGGGGAAAAGAATCCTTCACTGCTTCGATGTGCACAGACAGCTGTGCTACTGTCTTGACAGAACTAAGTTTTTCAGAAAGTCAGACAAGCTCTTTGTGTCCTTTGCCATTGGCTCTGAAGGGAAACCAGTCTTCAAACAGACCATCTCCAAGTGGATCTCACTGTATTTCCTTTTGTTACAGCCGTCATGGTTAAAAGCCTCCTGAAACTGTAAGGAATTACTGTACTAGGGCCACTGCTACCTCCACTGCCTTCCTAAAAGTAGTATCTACCAAAGACATATTGGAAGCTGCTACCTGGTCATCTGTACATATACCTTTACCAAACACTACCATTTTATCAGTCCTCTCCAAGTCTAGAGCAGGATTCACCACTGCCATCATATAGGGCATCTTTTCCTCTCCATAATCTTCCTTCCACCCTCCTCTTAGCTTTGGGAATCATCCTACAAGTCAGGACTGCAACAGTGAAACATGAAGAACAGTACACTTGCATATACTTAAAATGTAGATGTTTGAGTGTATTCATTGTTGCAGTCTTCTTTCCATCCATCCTTCCCCCTTTGCCTGCAGTAGTAGTCTGTTTCTATCTTCTTCACTAATCAGTGGACCCCTTGGGTGATTACCCTGCAGGGCCCTTTTTCTACCTTTGAACCTTGCTTATGGTTCATGCTGGGGCCTCCTACCTTCTAATTGGCAAGAAAAAAATGATGTCATAGTATCAGATGGCTGCCTTTAAAACCAGGCATACTGATGTCAGGGTAGGGCATCTTGTCAGCCTTAGGAGGAAGGAGATTTTTACTCTGGTATTCGGGCCAGCCAAAGCCTTCCACAGGAGGACAATCCCATAAGTCAGGACTGCAAAAGTGAATGCACATGAACATCTACATTTATGGTAAGTGTACACAACTAATTTCAACACGTTAAATTTGCCCCAGTAAGTAATCTTTTTGAGGTGCCATTTCATACGTTGTTGAACATTAGCATTATATTTACTGAACATAGCAACAGCAAACATGAGAAAAAGGAAAATGCATCTTTTGGGTTAATAATGTGTTCATCTTTTATTTTGCTGAATTCCCAGGTAATTCGATGAAATTAAAAGGAGGCAAACTCAGCCTGCTTATCGACTTCAGTCTGTTCATGTAGAGATTGCAGAGTTACTTGTGAGCTGTCTTGACTGTAGTTAGTGAGTCTGAAGAAGGTGACCGATGCATCCTGCGGTGTAAGAATATATTTACCTAGCTTCACAGATTATTTATTGACAATTTGATGACTTGTAAAGTCCGACTGGATCAGCAGAGCTCGTTTTCAGAGGAGGCCAGGGGAGAAAAGCTCCAGTTAACAGAGAATATTAGTAACGCATTGAGTAAAACATCCTAGTAGGGTACATTTCAGTCATTTGCAATGTTATAAACAGTGAGAAAATACAAAAATGTTACTGAGAGAAAGAAGGAAACTATTTACAATCATAGCTTGAGTGCACGTTTTATGTTTGTGTAATATTATTGAAGGCCATTCTTTTTTGTTTTTTTGCTGTTAAGCATGGAGACGTGGTGGTGCAGCGGTTAGCATTGTCACCTCACAGCAAGAGGTTCTCTGGTTCGATTCTTGGTTGGAGTGCCCTCTGTGCGGAGTCTGCATGTCCTTCCCGTGGTCGAGTGAATTTAAAGACATACAGGTAGGTATGTGGGTGTGCATTCTTTGAAGGTTGGTCACTGGTCTGGCAACTCAACACTGTAAAAATTCACTGCCAGTCATTAGCAGGCCGGCGTTCTGCTGTGGTGACCCCTAACTGGGAAAAGACAGGCTGTTAAGCATGGAGAGGAAGGAAAGAGTAGGAAAGGTTAGTGAGGATAGGGAAAGGTAGAGATAAAGTAGCAATAAAAAGGAAGAATTCAATTCACCCAGGGGGAGGAGCATGAGCAAAGACGCAATTTCGATTGGTGGCCTTTCAAAGTTTTTAAAGGAAGAACAGTAGTAGTTCATTCTAAGATGATATTGGGAGAATGGGCTCCAGTATCTATTGAGAGCAGGCGTGCGTTACTTATGCACTCATTTCTAAAGCCTTTATTTTCAGGGTTTAACAGTGAGGGATTTCTCTGTATCTGAAACAAGATGGTGGCATCATCAGGATTACTATCTACAGGGCATATCACCATCTCTTTCCATGTGTAGACTCATGAGTTCTATCTACAGGGCATGTCACCATCTCTGTCCATATGTAGACTCATGAGTTATATCTGCAGGGCATATCACCATCTCTGTGCATATGTAGCAATCCACTTTGTCATCTTTGATGTTCTTCCATATTACTGTTGCAGTATTCCTAACTGAAGGAATCTCCTGTCAAGGACATCCCAACTTCTGGCCAGTATACCAAAGCATTTAGTACTTACAGACATCATTTTATGTCATGTCTAAGCTCTCTATGCAAGGCATAAGGCATAAAGGTGACATATGGATGCACACACTCAGAACTTCTTTGCCTCCAGCCCAGACTGCTTCATTCAACATCTGTCTGAATGCCTTTCTTCTGTGCTGGTTACTGAACTGTTTTTTTTTTTTTTTTCAGAAAAGTGCCCCGTTGGGATTTCTCCTTACTATTTTTTTTTTCTTTAGCATTGGTTGGTTTTATTCCCTATTTCATCCCAGACCTCTCAAAATTTTAATAGACACCACAGTGATGTAGTATATCAAAAGAAAGGGGGGGGTACACGGTCCTACCTACTTGCAGAGCAGTTTAAGTCTGGACTCTAACTGTTCTGTATCAAGTGACTCTCTAGGTAGTTTACATTCCCTCTGAGCACAATCTGATGGCTGGACTTATTGAGCAAATACAGCACACAGGCTCACAAATGGACGCTGCACAGAAATGTATTCCTGGACATTGTCCATCAGTAGGGAATTCCTCAGGTAGATCTTTTTCCCTCCCCTGTGAACAGCCAACTTCCTCTCTTCTGTTCCAGAGTCCCAGTTCCTCTAGCTGGTAAAGTGGATGCCCTGTCTTTTCCTTGGAAGGGGGTGTTTCTGTATGCTTTCCCTCCCCTTCATCCACTTTCAACAGTCTTGCCCAAGATCAGGAAGGACTCTCACAAAATCCTGCTAGTGACTTCCTTTTGGCCCAGACATCATTGGTTCTCCCTTCTTCCTCACTTGGCTAGAGGTAATCACCACAAGTTAACTTTCCAGGTGGGCCTTCTCACGTAAGACAAGGGATCCCTTATCCGATGTTCTTCGTGTTTCACTGTTGCAGTCATCACATTTTGGTTATCCCTGCCAGAGTAGCCCTCGGCTGGCCTGAATACCAGCGACTTAGTATTTCTGCATCGGTTGCTGTCGCTTGAGGACTGACGTCAGGTCGTCAGTGGTATATAAAGTAAGGCAGCCGATGCCATTACATCAGTCTTTCTTGCCATGGAGCCCGAAGCAGAAGCAGTTTGCACGAGTGCCGGTCTGCTGCTACTTGAGTTTTCATTTCTGAATTGAAGTTGAAGTCTTCTAAAGCTAAGTACCCCATTGGGGATCCTTTTTTCTTGCGCTAACCAATGTCAGAAAAAGTTAATAATTGTCTTGCCTGTGGAAAACAAATACTACACTGAGACCTCCACTCTTACTGCGTCACTTGTCTAGGCCCAGACCATGATGTCCCCTTTGTACCTTCTGTGCTTTGTTTAATGCCAGAACTATCCATCCTCAGGCCCTTATTGTAGCCAGATATTTTCGTTTACAGTCCTCAAATTCAGATATGGCTTTGGTAAGCCATCCGACAGCAGATCTTCCGAAAAAGGAAAGATAAAGACAGACAGACTGCACAGGTCCAAACCTTCCAACACTTCCATTAACCTAGTCATCAGTCCTCTGGTACTCGGTGAGGCGCTTTCGCAGCCCCTGATGCATGCTTCAGTTGATTTGCAGGCCACTACCGAGACCCTTTCAGTGTCAGTTATGCTGCAAAACTCTTCTTCGTCTAAGGATCCTGCGGTAGTCTCTACCTTGGATGGGTCCGGAGCCGCTGAGCAGGCACTGGCTGCCAAGGAAGTCCTTCGCACCACCGAATCTCGACACAAACCGACATCTTCTTTCGCGACTACCGTTCTTTTGAAAACAACAGAGTTCCTTAGGCCCAGGGTTTTAACCACATCCAAGAAACTGACTACCCACTCTCAGGCACCTGCTACCTTGCCTCGGTCTCAAATGTTTAAAGTGGCGGAAGACCTTATCCTGCTGATCAGGGGAAGCCAAGATGTCCTCTCAAAAAGGAAAAGAGGTCTGTCCTCAGTAGTTTTGTCTGAACAAGAGTCAAATGAATCTGATGCATCTGACTATGAAGACATGCAACCCCTCTCCACTTATGAGGATTCTAATGCAGAGAAATCCATTCCTTCAGCCTCTCCCCTAGTGGATTTTTCCTTTGGAGAAACCCTGCATACTTTAAGGGAGCATTTCCAATGGGAGAGTCAGGGCTACCCTCAGTCTAAACAGAGATTCAAGGAATTCCTAGATCTTCCACAATACAGACCCTTGGCCATCCCCCCAGTCTTATATGTGGTAGATGATGTTTTCCTTGAATCCAGTTGACTCCTGATGCCCTACCTCCTGCTCCCAGAAAGTCAGACAGGTACTACAGAGTCCCTGACTCAAACAGATATCTTTTTAAAAATCCAACAGCTGACCCTGAGGTAATTTCAAAAGGGCCAAAAGGGATTAAAGCAACCTCTGCTAAGAATCCCACCCCCTCAGACAGGGATTTCCGAATATTGGACAGATTGGGTAAAAAAATATACACTTCAGCTACTCTTGCTATCAGGGCACGAAATTGTCAGTTCTATATGCTTAAATATCAGCAACATACCTTGTAACTCCTTAAACAAAAATATCTTCCTTTCCTGCTTGGGCAAAATCTAAAGATTTACAAGACTTTTAATGCATTCTGCAAGTCAAGTAACTAAACACACTTTGCACTGTGGTTTTGATGCCCTGGAAGCTTCATATAGGGCAGCAGTCACTGGATCTGTCATTAGAAGACATGCATGGCTTAAGGAACAACCCATGCCAAGCCATGTCAAATCTAAATTGTTGGATGCCCCTTTGCACAAAGATAACTTATTTGGCACTAAGGCAGAAGAGGTCTTAAAAACGATGGAAGAAAAAGCAAAATCTATGCAAACAGTTAAAGATTTCTTACAGGTCCAGCCCCCTAGGTTCAGCAGGCATTTTCCCTGCAAGCACTGGTCCTGTCCTGCTCCAAGTAAACAGGCCCAGCCTAGGCCCCATAGAAACAGACCCCCCCCCCCCAGACAGCAGCCCCAAGGAATGCAGAGATCTAAGCAGAGGACTACCTCCACTTCAAAACCAGGGAGTTCTAAGCCACCTCATTATGGTAAGAACTCACAATGACTCACCTCCTCCCGACCTCCCCTCTGCCCACCTTCACTTACCCCTAGGAGGAAAACTCTCCTTTCACTCAAGCACCTGGGCCACAATTACCAAGGACCAATGGGTTCTGAACATTGTGTCTCAGGGATACAAATGCTCCTTCTACACCCTTCCAACCCCAAAGGGGTTCCCAGATCTACCACCAAATCAGTGGGCAGAGGCTCAAAAGCAAATCCATTCACTGATCTCTTTGAGGGCAGTAGAGCACGTTCCTGCAGAACAGATAGGCAAAGTCTTCTACTCCAGACTTTTTCTGGTGCCCAGAAAAGAGGGCACCTGGTGCCCCATCCTTGATCTGTCCATTCTAAACACCTTCCTGGTGATCCCAAATTTCAAAAAGCTCATCCTCCAGCAGCTTGCTACCCATGCTCTCCAAGGACGCTTGGCTCACCACCCTGGATCTAAAAGAGGCCTACCTCCACATTCCTATCAGGGAATCATGCAGAAAATATCTCTGCTTCAGGGCAGGATCTCAACACATTCAGCTTTCTGCACTTCCCTTTGGCTTATCTACTGCCCCAAGAGTTTTTACAAAATGCCTTACTCCGATCATTGCCTTTTGCAGACAAAGAAATATTCAAATTTACCCCTACTTAGACTGCCTTATTCAGGCAGACAGCCAGGAAAAGCTGCTCAAACACCTGGCCTTTATAAAGAGCCTACTAACCTCCCTAGGGTACACAGTCAACGAAAAGAAATCAAAACATGTGCCCACCCAAAGGATAATCTTCCTGGGAGCAAGTCTGGACACGGCATCCCAGATGGCATACCTTACACCAGAAAAACAAACTTTCCTGTCAGCCTACTTCTCTCAACTAGCCACCAGGCCCCAGCTTTCTCCAAGGAAAATCCTTTAAGCTCTTGGGTTCATGGCATCTTGCATACTCTTCATTCCATTTGCCAGACTGCATATGATGAAACTTCAGTGGTACCTAAAGAGCCTTTGGTGTCAACACTCTCAAGACTGAGAAGCTCTTCTATCTATTATTCCTTGTCTCAGAAAGGAATTTCTTTGGTGGGCAACAGCATGCTCTCACAACAATGGACTGCCCTTCTTCCCACACCCCACTGCCCAGACCCTCACCACAGATGCATCAGACTGCACTTGGGGTGCACACCTGGATGGCAGGTGCATACAGGACCAAATGGAGCCCACAGCAAATCCCCCTGCACATCAGTCAAACAGAGATGATGGCTGTGCAGCATGCCTTGATAGCTTTCAAACTCCTCTCTCCAGGGGTTCTCCTGATCAAAACAGACAACACTACTGTGATGTGGTACATCAACAAGCAGGGAGGGACTCACTCCTACCTTCTATGCAGGCTGGCCATGACCCTTTGGCTCACAGCCTCTTCCATGCAACTACACCTGTTAGCACAATACCTACCAGGCTCTCTCAACTCCCTGGCAGACCAATTAAAAAGAAACATTTTGGACCCACACAAGTGGCAGCTCAACAGAAGTACCTTCTTCCTAATAACTCAAAAATGGGGAACCCCGAAGGTTGACCTCTTTGTCTCCTACACCAACCATCAGCTCAGCAAATTCTGCACCGGGGAGCATCACTGCATTGGTTGGAAAGTGGGTGTCCTGTCCTTCCCCTGGGTCACCCTCTCGGTCTATGCCTTTCGTCCCCTACCTCTCACCCCCAGGGTACTGCTCAAAATAAGGGAGGAAAAACCAAGGACCATTTTTATAGCTCCAGACTGGCCCCGACAGCATTGGTACCCGTTGCTGCGCAGCCTGTCCCCGCTGCCTCCATAGCATCTTCCTCAGATTCCAAACCTCCTGACCCAGAGGGAAGGGGAATTCAGGCATCCCCAATTGCAGACACTCAGTTTGGCAGCTTGGCTTATTCCCTAACCCCTAACCAATCTGCCATCCTCAGTAAACAGGTTCTGGATGTCATCCATGAGGCCAGACGCCCTAGCACCAGAAAGTCTTATGCAGATAAATGAAAAAGGTTCTGCACCTGGATCCAGGCTAAGGGGGCCAATACAGCACAGCCCTCCATCCCTTTCATCCTGTATTACTTAGCTGACCTACTACATAGTGGTCTCTCTCTCCTCTATAAAAATTAATTCCTCTGCTATTTCTGCTCATTTTCCCACTGAGCAGCCCCTTTTCTCACACCCTTTGATTAAACAGTTCCTCAGAGGGGCTAGCAACTTGAGCCCCCCCCGGAAGGGCACCAACACCCGCTTGGGACCTTAACTTTGTCTTTGAAAAGCTCACCCTGCCTCCTTTTGAACCAGCTTCTTCTGCAGAGCTAAAATTTCTCTCCTGGAAGACAGCATTCCCTCTGGCCATCACTTCAGCCAGAAGAGTCACTGAGCTGCAAGCACTCACAGCTGTGGAACCCTTCATCATCTTCCATGCAGACCGGGTATCCCTCAGAACTAACCCATCCTTCATGCCTAAGGTGGTGTCCAGTGTGGCCATTAACCAATCCATTCATTTGCCCACCTTCTTTCCTAATCCCCAGAAAAAGGGGGAAAGGATTCTTCACTCTCTAGATGTGCACAGACAGCTCAGGTACTATCTGGGCAGGACTAAATCCTTCAGAAAGTCTGATCAGTTGCTGGTTAGCTTTGCTACAGGGGCAGAAGGCAAAGCCATCTCCAAGCAAACCATTTCCAAATGGATAGCACACTGCATCCATTTCTGCTACCAACAGCATGGTAAGCCTCCCCCCAAGGGGGTCAGGACACACTCCACCAGAGCAGCCTCCACCTCTGCAGCTTTCCTCAGAGGAGTCCCCACCAGGAACATCCTGGAGGCTGCCACCTGGACATCTGTTCACACTTTTGCCAAGCATTACCACCTGCCTCTCTTCTCCAAATCCAGGGCAGGATTTGCCTTTGCAGTCTTGCAGGGCATCCTAGCCGGGTCTATATCACGAAATCGAATGTTGTTGATGCTGAAGGCCGAACTTGGTAGTTCAAAAGTTGAGAATGTCGAAGCCGCGGAAACCCAAATTCTTTCCCAGGGAAAGAATTCAGTTGGCCGTTTCTGCGGCTTTGGCATTTTCAGACCGGGTCAAGGTAAGTGTACGAACGGGTAGTGATGGACTTTAGGTTTAGGGCGTGGGTCAGGCAAGTGTGCGTTAGTGACAGACTTTAGAGTTAGGGTGCAGGTCAGGTAAATGTGCGGTAGTGACGGACTTTAGGGCTGGGTTAAGGATAGTGCATAGATAGTGGTGTATGTTAGGTTTAGTGTAGGTTTTGAAGGTGTTTGGTGTGATTGTGTTATGTGTGTGTTTTTCAGAACAACGAATTTTTTCCCTGGGAAAAAATTTGCTGTTTTGAAGTGTCGATGTTATCCGAATTCGATCTTCCAAATTCAAACTTATGGTGTTCGACATTTTGGAAGTTCAATTTCGTGATATAGATCCTCCTAGCCAGCCCCTAGCCTTGACTGCCACCACCCATTTCCTCAGCTTTGGGAATCTACCCAGATGTGGTGACTGCAACAGTGAAACACGAAGAACATAGTACAGTTGTATACACTTACCATAAATGTAGATGTTCGAGTGTATTCACTGTTGCAGTCCTGGTTTCCCTCCATCCCCCTTTTTTCTCTTTCTCCTTTTGTTACCATTCTTCCTTGTTGTTCTCCTTTCCTTACAAGGGACACATTGGTATTTATTTTCCAGTGGTGGGGTTCTTCCACTAGAACCTGGCCTCCTACTTTGGGGGCTCCTGACAGGTTAGGGCAAGAAAAACTGATGTAATGGCATCAGCTGTCTTACTTTATACCACTGAAGACCTGACGTCAGTCCTCAAGCGACAGCAACCGACGCAGAAATACTAAGTCTCTGGTATTCGGGCAGGCCGAGTACTACCCTGGCAGGGATAACCCTAATGTGATGACTGCAACAGTGAATACACTTAAACATCTACATTTATGGTAAGTGTACACAACTGTACTTTCTCACTTGTCCACTCTTCAGTTGATGCTGTGCCTAATATGTTTTGATCCCTATTAGGCACCTCTTGTCTGAGAACATGGTTTGGGTCCTGTAGGAGACCAGGAAGGCCCACTACTAGATTTTCTGTCTAGTGCCTCTATCAAAATCAGGGTCCCCTACTTGTGGAGGTTCCTCTGATTCTGTCTTATTTATGTGATCTGCTCCATGCTGGATTGGCATATTCTTCAATTAAAGATCACTTGTCAGCAGTTTCTGCTTGTCTGCTCTTGACTTTTCCTCTGGCCTCTAGATTTGATGTCAAGCAATTTCTTAAAGGCTTCCTTCGTATCAGGCCTCCCAGTAAACCAATTCCTCCTTCCTGCAACCTTAATTTTGTTCTTAAAAAAATTGACTCAGGCTCCATTTGAGCTTGCTGATTCAGCTTCTTTACAACATTGTACTTGGAAGACTTCTCTTCTTTTGGTCCTCACTTCTACTAAGAGCATGTGTGAGCTTCAGGCTCTCATGGTTGTTTTACACAGTGACAGGGTGTCTCTTCATACTAGTCCTTCTTTTTGTGCTCAAGGTGGTCAATGAGATGCCCCTTAATCAGTCTGTTCGCCTTCTTTTTTTTTTTTCCTTCTCTGCCATCTGCCAGTGAGTTGGTCCTGCACACCTAGGATTTGCATAGATAGTTCAGATATTATTTGGATAAAACTAAGGTTATTCTTGTATCTGAGCAGCTTTTTGTTTCCTTTCATCCCAGGTCTTTCGGTTTGGCTGTTTCTAAGCAAACCTTGATTTTCTGGATTTCTAAGGCCATTTCTTTTTATTATTCTTCTTTTCATGGTAAATGTCTTTCCTCATCAGTAAAGGTTCATTCTACTGGGGCTGTTGCCACCTCTGGGACTGGATGTAAATTCCATCTTTTTTTTTTAAACAAGAAACATCTTTATTAAAATATCACATCTGACATAGGCAATCATACAATTATAAAAATAAAGAAAACAAGCCATATTGCCACAGTCCTAGTTGCAAGCATTTAATGTCACAAACCATATTGACACAATCCTAGTTGCAAACATGATGCATCACTTGTAATCTACCCAGTGATTGTCAGTCAAACATTACATAGCTCATGCAAGCCTTACCTTCCTTTAAAACTCATTCCTCCTCTGTATGCATTGTTCCCACAATTTCCATTTTTTCCTAAGTAATTTGCTCCTACCCTTTTCTAAAGATCCCAGTTCCAGTTGTTTTATCTCTGTTACTAAATTCACTATTTCCAGTACAGTTGACTTAGACTTTGATTTCCATTCTCCAGTAATTGCGTTTTTTGGCAGCCGCCATAGTTAGACTCAGCAAGGCCTTACTATGTCTAGGCAATTATAATTCTGTATCAGAAAAATAATTACACCCATTTGGTCATCCAACATTTCTGACAGAGCAGTATGCGGGGAATTTTTAAAGTCTGCCAACTTATTGCACTCCCAGAAAATATTTTCCCAGTTTCCTCTTTCTTCCCTACCACACCTCCAACATTTGCTATCTACCTGAGGAAAACTTCTCCGGAGTCTACTTGTGGCATAAAAATATCAATGTAAAAAATTTCCAAGCAAAAATTTTAAATCTTCTAGATTTTGTTGCATATTTGGGAGACATAGATGTATCCCCCATTGGTTCTTTGTGAATTGATTATCCAATCTCTTTCCAATTTCTAACCTCCTCCGATTGATTCTAATAACTTTCATGCAGTATTATATTTTGCTCTAGTAATTATTCCTTTTTTAACTTCAGCTTCTATTTTAGATTCTACTAAATCTCTACCACTGCTGGTCTTTAGTTTAGGACCCCTCTATTTATTTATGTTTAACCATACTCTGATATCAGTCCTTAATAGGGAAGGCAGTCTGTAACCTGCAGTTCAAAAAATTCTTGGCACCTTACCATTCCGTTACCTTTCCCTCTGTAGTTATTTGCTTCCAATACCTTGGTTCCTTTGCCAGTTTTTCTGCAATAAATTCCAACCCCCCTCTTCCCTATTGTCTGTATCCCTAATTGCAGTCATCACTGTTGGCAGAATTTCCTTCCTCCATTCCTGTGTTGGCTTAGTTCTTAGAATACTTTCTGCTACCTTATGAATATAATATTCTGTATAATCATTTTTATTCTTAAAGGTTTGCATCCAAAATCCCAGTATCTCCTTGTTTCTTCAGTTTCCCCGTTTCATCATCATCATTTCTTTCCACTTTGAATTATATTTTTCTGCTTGTACTATGTGTAGGTGCCTTAACTGTGTTGCTCTGAAATATGCCATTAAATTGGGTAATCCCAATCCACCTTCTTCCTTTGAAAGAACCAACGTATCCTTTTTGACTCTTGCCAACTTCCCTCCCAGTTAAAATCCTTCAGCTCTTTATTAATTGCAATCCACAGCTTCTCTTCTGGTTGATAAAAATATGCCTCACCTGTGTATAAGACTAAAGGGACTAAAAACATTTTAACTGCTTGTGTCTTACTATCCAAATCCATATATCAGAGCTTCCATTTTCTCAATGTTTGTATTACCTTTTGTTCAGTCTCTTCCAAAGCCACACAAAAAGCATTTTAATCCATACTCCTAAGTACTTCATGTTATCATGTCCCCATAAATATGGATATTGCTTAATCAGTTAGTGTGTGGGTACATAATTTACCACTATTACCTTTGTTTTAGCTTCATTAATTGTGTATCTCAGAAATATCTGAAACTGTCTCAAAATGTACCACAACACTGTAATGTCCCTTTCTGGTTTTGTCAGGTATAAAGTAATATAATCTGCAAATAGAACCAGCCTTTCTTGACTACCATACCAATTACATCCTTGAATTTCTGAGCCCCTTATTTTCTTTGCCAATGGTTTTAGATACAATGCAAATAACAAAGGGGAAAGTGGACACCCCTGTCTGGTTCCTCTGCTCAAGCAGAAATATCAGAGGACCCCACCCACTTTAATTTTTCACCTCCGATCCCTCATATATCCCCCTAATTAGCCTTATCATTTTATCAGGTAATATCAGGTAATGCAAATGCTTCCATTCTTCCATCCTTAAGGGAGCATATCCTGGAACATCTTAGAGATATTAGGAACAATAAAGAGAGTAATGCACTAGCAAGGCACACTAAGGAATTTGGCATGCATCATGCCTTTACATTTTTAGTACTTGAAATAGAGAGCTCGAGGAAGGGGGACACAAAGAATAGAACAGAATTAGCTGAGCTCAGATGGATAGTACATTTTAATGCAGACAAGAAACCAGGCATTAATGATGCTGTATTTATTAAACCGGTACTCCTCACATGCACACTCCCCCACTGAGTAAAGTGTTTTTTTAAAAAGTTTTTTAATTCAATGTATTTCTTATATGATGTTACTTATTGACAGGATGACTATATGAAATGTAGTCTTTTTCATAGTAGTTTCTGTAGATATGCTTTTAAGCTGACTAGTTAATTGTTTAAGACTGGGCAGTTTTTTAAGTGCTTTGATGCTGTTCTTTTTGTATTTGAGTCTGAAGAAGTAACTGGGAAGTCGTGAAAGCACTTACTCTCCTTTTCTGTTCTATTAAAGCTGTTTTAGTTTAAGCCGTGGTTGGTCCTCTTTGGTCTTTTGAAAAATATTGCTGTTTTACTTATAGAAGACCTTTACGTAGATGTTCATTGTGTTTCACTGTTGCAATCATTACACTTGGGTTATCCTGTTGGTAGGCTACCCGCAGTTGGCCTGAATTCCAAAGTCCTGGTCCGGCGACGGTTGCTGTCACCTCTTCCCTGACATCAGTGCGCCAGGGGTATAAAAGATGCAGCCGATGCCATTTTCTTCAGTCTTTCTTGCCGCACGGTGCCCAAAGCAAAAGCAGTTCGCAAGTGCCAGTCGGCCGACTCCTGAGATTTTCAAAATAAAATTTCAGATCCGAAATCTTCTATAAAGCTAAGTACCCCGTTGGGGAAACTTTTTTCTTGCTCCAGACCGATGTCAGAAAAAGTTAACAATTGTATTTCTTGTGGGAAGCAAATACCTCATAAGGATTTTCATTCTTACTGTATTCCTTGCCTAGGCCCTGACCACGACGTTGCTAGTTGTAGGTTTTGTGCTAGATTTAACCAACACACTATTAAGCATTGGTGCGATTTTGCATTTCATTACTTTGGCCGAAGGTTTAACTACATATGCCGTCGGAACAACCGACGACTGGAGTTCATAAAAAGCGCAAGGAAAAAGAAAAGGACAGGCATCTGAGGTCCAAAACAGACGACGAAGCCTCTTCTAGGCCAGTCGCCGGTTCTCAGTGAGGCGCTGTCGCAGCCCCTGACACCCGCTACGTCAGAGCCACAGGCCGCCTCCGACTCCCACATGGAGACAACTAGGCCTCTGGATACTCAAGGTATTGGGCCTTCGGAAACTAATCCCACAGATGGGTCCAGAGCCGCTGAGCAGGCATTGACTTCTGAGGGTGTTTTCAGACCTACACAGCTTTATATCAAGCCAACTTCAGCATCCAAGACAAAGACTAAAACAGTTTTAAAGACAAGGAAACAAGTACAGCATTCTCCAGGACAGACTTCTCTGCCTAAGAAACAGATGCTCAAAATGGCCGAAGACCTAATTACTTTGATCAGGGGTTCCCATCCCCCTCTTGATAAGAGGCCTAGGCAAGATACTGAATATGATTCCTCTGATCAGGTTTCCATTTCCTCTGATTCCTCTTCAGAACAGGGATACTCTATTTCTCCCTATGAGGATTCTGATGCTGAAGAATCTATTCCTTCAGCTTCTCCTCCTGAGGGTTATCATTTGGGGAAGCCCTGCATACCACTGGGAGAGCCAAGATTATTCAGATTCTAAGAAAAGGCTCAGAGACTTTCTTTTACTACCTCAGCACAGACCTCTTGCTATTCCACCTGTTCTAGATATTGTAGATGATGTATTTTCAGAGTCTGGTCTGTCTCCCGACTCTACCTCCTGCACCTGTTAAGCCAGACAGATACTACAGCGTTCCAGATTCTCATAAATTTCAATATAAAAACCCTGCTGCTGACCCAGAAACTATTTCTCAGGGTCCCAAACTGGTCAAGGCTGCTACTGCAAAAAACCCTGTCCCCTCAGAGGTTCTAGGACACTGGACAGATGGGGGAAAAAGTTTACACTTCTGCTACCTTGGCCGTAAGGGCTTTAAATTGTCAATTTCATATGCTTAAATATCAGCAATACTTGATGTCTCTGTTAAAACAGAAAATGTTGACAAATTCTGAATGTTCTGAGAACAAGGAATTGCAGGATTTATTGCATGCAGCTGAACAAGTGGGAAAACATACTTTGCAATGTGGTTATGATTCACTGGAGGCCTCTTGCAGGGCTTCTGTAACAGGTACTGTCATTAGAAGGCATGCTTGGTTAAAGGAACAGACTCTGCCTGATCATGTTAAAGCAAAATTATTGGATGCTCCATTACAGCATGATACTTTGGTGTTAAGGCAGAAGAAGTGTTGAAGAAAATGGAGGATAAAGCTAAATCTATGCAGACAGTGAAGGATTTCTTACAGGTACAGCCACCCAGATTTAGCAGGAACTGGCCTTCTAAGAATTGGTCCTTTCCCGTGTCAGACAGGCCACAAAGAGGCAGATGCAGACGCCCTAGAGGCAGACAACAGCCCCAGGGCTCATACATGCCCAAACAATGGGATGCTTCTACCTCCAAAAGTAGAGAAGACAAACCACAGCCCTATAGGAAACCGTCCCAATGACTTCCCTCTGCCAATGCCAAACATTTAACTTTTGGCAGCACCCTTAGGGGGAAAGCTAGCACTTTTTTCACAAAATTGGCACATGATCACCCAGGACAAATGGGTCTTAAATATAGTCCCTCAGGGCTACAGGTTCCACTTTCACACCCTTCCAAAGGCAAAAGGTATACCAGACCTGCCACACACACAATGGGCAGAGGCACAAAAACAAGTTTCATCTGTCATGGACATGAGGGCTATTCAGCCAGTGCCACAACAAGAGCAGGGACTAGGATTTTACTCAAGACTTTTCTTAGTACCAAGAAAGGACAAAACATGGAGACCAATTCTGGACCTGTCTATTCTAAATACTTTTCTGGATGTTCCGAAATTCAAAATGTTGACTCTGCAGCAGCTTCTGCCTATGCTGGGCAAGAAGGCTTGGCTTATAACTTTGGACCTCAAAGAGGCATACCTGCATGTCCCAATCAGACAATCTTGCAGAAGATACCTCAGATTCGTAGCTGACTCAATGCACTACCAATTCTCTGCACTGCCCTTTGGCTTATCTACTGCAGAAATAAAATGAGCACATTCTGCATTTAAATAGGAGATTAAAATCAAATCACATGCTTCAGCCCACCCCTTTACTCATTCAGCAATTAATTCCTAAAAAGACATACAAATAAGTATTGTATTTATATTCCATAACAATTCACAACTTCTCTCTACGTCTTTTAATCAAAACTGGCTTTAAACTAATGGTATTATTCAAACCAGGAAAACAGTCTGTTATGGAATATAAATACAATACTTATTTGTTCTGCTGTAAAAATGAGCTGAAAATAGAAATGTTTATAAGTGAATACTTAATTTTTGTATTTTTAAATGTGTTTTAAAAGGCTTTTTTATGTATGTCTTTTTAAGAATTAATTGCTGAATGAGTAAAGGGGTGGGCTGAAGCATGTGATTTGATTTTAATCTCCTATTTAAATGCAGAATGTGCTCATTTTATTTGTACTGATGAAGGGTGTGAGACCCGAAAGCTTTATAATAAACTTTTTGGTGTGTTATAATCAGTTTGGAATATTTTGACAGTGGCACCATTATTGTCTGCTTATCTACTGCACCCAGGGTCTTCACAAAATGCCTGGCACCAATAATTGCGTTTTGCAGACAGAGGAATTCAAATATATCCCTACTTGGACGACTTCCTTATTCAAGCAGAGAACAAAGACATTCTACTAAAGCATCTGGCGTTTCTAAAAAGATAACTAATTTACCTAGGGTACACAGTAAACGAAAAGAGATCAAAACTAGTATCCTCTCAAGAGATAATATTCCTGGGTGCAAGCTTAAATACAACTGCCCAGGTGGCTTATCTCACGCCAGACAAACAAAGGCAACTGACTTCTTACTTCGAAAGCATGTCAACAAAGACCCAGTTATCTGCAAGAAAAATTCTGCAGGCTCTGGGCTACATGGCCTCCTGCATTCTGCTAATTCCATATGGAAGACTGCATATGAGAAAACTACAATGATATCTAAAAAGTGTTTGGACTCAACATTTCCACAGCCTGGAATCACTAATTTCTCTCATTCCCTACCTGTAACAGGAGTTTCGATGGTGGGCACAGGCCTGTCACCACAACAAGGGACAACCATTCACTTTATCCACAGCCAGGCAAACACTAACAACAGATGCATCAGATTATGCCTGTGGGGCCCACATGGCAGGAAAATGTATTCAGGGCACATGGCCCCCAAGCCAAAGGCATCTTCACATCAATCAAAAAGAGATGCTAGCTGTACAAAATGCCCTGACAGCCTTCAAGGACCTACTTCATCCAGGACAGCTGCTGATAAAGACGGACAGCACCACAGTCATGTGGTACATAAGCAGGGGGGCACACATTCCTACCCCCTCTGCAGACAAGCCATGATTTTGTGGAACACAGCATTGACCTACCAAGTACACCTGCAAGCACAATTCCTGCCAGGAAAAACAAATGCTCTGGCAGACGAACTAAGCAGAAACCTCATGGATCCTCACGAGTGGAAACTAGATCCACAAATCTTCAGCATGATAACAAGGAAATGGGGATGCCCAGACATAGATCTTTTTGCCTCCCCTCCCAACTGCCAACCTCAGAGATTCTGCACAAGGACTTATCACAAACAGGCATGGAAAGTGGATGCCTTGTCATTCAGCTGGAACAATCTTACAGTATATGCCTTTCCTCCACTGCCTCTCCTCCCCAAGGTACTCCTAAAGGTCAGACAAGAGAAGCCACAAATGATACTGATTAGCTCGGATTGGCCACGCCAGCACTGGTACCCAATCCTAAGGAGTTTGTTCCAAGGCCCAGCCTGGACATTGCTTCAAATTCCTCATTTACTGACCCAACAAAACAATCAGATCCTGCACAGCCAACTCAGAACCCTAAATCTAGCTGCATGGGCGGAGAGTGTAACCATTTGGAGTACACCTCTCTCTAAAGCGGTTATGGATGTTATTTTGGAGGCCAGGAGGCCCAGCAACAGAAAATCTTATGCAGAAAAATGGAAGAGATTTTGTGCTTGGAGTCAGGCACAAGGAATTGACACGCTTGTTCCAAATATTCCTCAGATTTTACAATATCTAACTGAGATGCTGGACAAAGGCCTGTCCTTCTCATCAATTAAGATCCATGCCTCTGCCATTTCAGTGCATTACAATACAGACCCGCCTATTTTTTCGCATCCATTGCATAGGCAGTTCCTCAGGGGGGCCAAAAACATAAGACCACCAAGGAGAGCACCAATACCTGCATGGGACCTCAATTTTGTCTTGGAAAAACACTGCCTCCTTTCGAGCCAGCCAATACAGCTGAGATAAAATTATTATCATGGAAAACAGCTCTGCTCCTAGCAGTAACTTCAGCAAAAAGGGTCTCAGAGTTACAGGCATTAATGGCTGTGGAACCTTTTATTATCTTCCAACCGGACAGGGTTTCTCTAAGGGCAAACCCAACTTTTATGCCTAAGGTAGTGTCCAGTGTGGCTCTTAACCAAACCATTCATTTGCCTACTTTTTACCCAAACCCACAGAATAAAGGGGAGAGACTTCTGCATTCTTTGGACATACACAGACAGCTACACTTCTACTTGGACAAAACTAAAGCTTTCAGAAAGACTGAACAACTGTTAGTGGCATATGCTGCAGGATCACTAGGAAAGGCTATTTCAAAGCAGACTATTTCAAAATGGATAGGACACTGCATTCATTTCTGCTATTCACAACATGGCAAATCAGTGCCTATGGGCATTGGACCACATTCTACCAGGGCAGCAGCCACCTCAGTAGCCTTCCTCAGAGGAGTACCAACCAAGGATATTTTGGAGGCTGCAACTTGGACTTCAGTGTACACTTTTACTAAGCACTACCACTTACCTCTTTACTCTAAATCCAGAGCAGGCTTTGCCACTGCAGTTCTGCAGGGCCTTATAGCCACTCCTAATTCTGTTTAGACCCAGCCGCCCCACCTCAGCTTTGGGATTCAACCCAAGTGTAATGACTGCAACAGTGAAACACGATGAACATAGTACAGTTGTGTACCTACCATAAATGTAGATGTTCGAGTGTATTCACCGTTGCAGTCCAGGTTACCCACCCACCATCCCCCTTTCTTTGCTGGGACTTATCTGTACTTCTTTATCCTATACAACCTATGTGGTGTATTTGCTTGTAGATGAAGGTATTGTTTATTTTAGTGCATGCTTTTATAAGCAATGTTTTTTAGCCTACCCTTTTGGGGGCACTTGACATCTAGGGCAAGAAAAACTGAAGAAAATGGCGTCGGCTGCATCTTTTATACCCCTGGTGCACTGACGTCAGGGAAGAGGTGACAGCAACCAACGCCGGACCAGGACTTTGGAATTCAGGCCGACTGCAGGTAGCCTGCCAGCAGGATAACCCAAGTGTAATGACTGCAACAGTGAATACACTCGAACATCTACATTTATGTTAGGTACACGACTGTACTTTCCTGCTCTTTCTTTGCCAATGTAAATGCTTCCATTGCCATGCTCATAAAGTCCCAGATTACTCTGTCAAATGCTTTCTCTGCATCATGACCCACTAACAACAGTGGCATTTTCTTGCATTCTGCTTCTGTCTGGATCATCAATGTTTTATTAATGTCAAACATTTGCCCCCCCTCCACAAAAGCACACTGGTCCATATCTATTAATGTTGGCATTACTTTTGCCATTCTTTTAGTCATTATAATAGACATAAATACTTTATAATCATGGTTCAGTATTGAATGGGCCTGTATGAAGCTGGTTCCTTACCCTGTTTAGGTATTACAGCTACCACTGCCTTTTTCCAGGATGTTTGTACTTCTCCTTCTATTAAAATACTGTTAAACAAAACTTTCCAGATCTTTGTCAGGTGTTTTTCCTCCTAGCTTCCAAACTTCCACAGGAATACCATATTCCTGGGGGCATTCCTGTAGATTGGTTATACACTACCATTTTTATCTCATCACCTCATATCCTGTTAGTAATTGAGCTTCATCTACCTCTAACCTTGACATATTAAATTCTTCCATAAACATTTCCATTTGTATCTTTTCTTATTTCCATATTTTTCTGCTTTATACAGACTTTGATAAAATTTCTGAAATATGTATTATACCTCTACAGGATCTCGTTTCATTCCTTGTTTTAGGCTCCTTAAGCTTGGCGACAGCCCCTTCTACTTTCTGTTGCCTGAGTCATTGTGCTAAAAGTTTTTGTGATGTAGAGTTATCAAAAAACAGTTCTTTAACAGCAAGCTTTCTAAACTCATGTAGTGTCTTATTTTCTGTTTAGCATTCTGTAGCTGCTGCTCTTCCTTTTTTCTGCGGGATTCCCCCTATTCTACAATACTTTTAACATTTGTCAGTTCCTCTAAATAATTTGTGTTCCTTTTTAACCATATCTCCCTTTCTGTTATTTTCACCCTATTTTTAAACTCCACTATGTTTATCCTACTCCCTAGCTATATTTTCAGAAGAAATGTCTATCTTCTCTAGTAGCTTCTGAATAATTTCCACTACCCATTCCTCTCTTTTCAACAGATAGGTGGGCAAGCACCAGTGTCTCATTTTTATTTCATTACCCTGTGATTTTATTTTAGTTATTATTGGTGCGTGATCTGAAAGTTATTGGGTGTGTATCGAGACCTTCAGTTAAATGCATATGTTCCTTTCTAAGTGTAAATTCTGTCTAGCCTAGCCCAGTTTTTGTATCTTGGGGAATATGTAAATTCACTTCAAACTCCTATTAATGAATTCACATCTTTCATGCCAAATATTTTCAAAAATTTCTTCAAAAAATCTACCCTGTTTTGTTATACTTTCCCTTCTGAGCCCCCAGGCATATCTTCACTGCTGGAAATTTAGTTCGAGTCCTCACCTGTGAGTAGTATTCCTTGCTGAAAGCTGATTTTCTCCCAGAATTTTCCTAAGCTACATTATAGCATTTTTGATGGATATAAATACATGCCAGTGTAATTACCTCCTCCCTTGCCAGTAGCCCCTTAATACTACACATCTGCCATTGTCATTTGTTTTATCCACTTCTATCACTTTTGGAGCTCCTCTTGCAATTAATATAAGCACTCCTTCTTTCCTTTGTCCCATGTATTCTGCTGAACAACCACCCTGAAACCCTTTTTTTATCAAATTCACGTTTAAGCCTTTTCAAGTGTGTCTCCTGTATCATAGCTATTTGCACTTTACATCTTTTAATATAGTTCACTACTCTTTTTTTATCTGTGAAACCATTGACATTTAAAGACATTACAGAAGGCATAGTTGCATTAAAAAGTTATTATTCCCACCTTTTATGTGTAACGGCTTTTTTGTTAAATGTCTAGCTCCAGCGTTTGTTTTACATGCATACACTGTTTGGCAGGTTGAATATTTATACAGTTATTTGTTGTCATAGCCATTTGGGCCTATGTCACATCATACAAAACTTTTTGTTTTATTGAAAGCCCTCAAATAAAAATACTAACACCCCTCAGTACCCCCCTATAACCTATTAACTTAATACTAGCACAAAACTATGTACGTCTTCATATACTGAAGGATGTTCTTCATGTTTCACTGTTGCAGTCATTACACTTGGGTTATCCTGCTGGCAGGCTACCCTCAGTCGGCCTGAGTTCCAAAGTCTAGGTCCGGCGTCAGTTGCTGTCGCCTCTTCCCTGACGTCAATGCGCCAGGGGTATAAAAGATGCAGCCGACTCCATTTTCTTCAGTCTTTCTTGCCATGCGGTGCCCGAAGCAGAAGCAGTTTGCAAGTGCCGGCCGGCCGACTCCTGAGATTTTCTTGTTCGAATTTCAGATCCAATGTCTTCAATAAAAGCTAAGTACCCCGTTGGGGAAATTTTTTTTCTTGCTCCAGACCAATGTCAGAAAAAGTTAATAATTGTATTTCTTGTGGGAAGCAAATACCTCATAAGGACTTTCATCCTTACTGTATTCCTTGCCTAGGCCCTGATCACGACGTTGCTAGTTGTCGGTTTTGTGCTAGATTTAACCAACGCACTATTAAGCATCGGTACAATTTTACATTTCACTATTTTGGCAGAAGATTTAATTACACGATGCCGTTGGATAGCCATCTGACTATTGGAATTCACAAGAAACGCAAAGAAAAAGAAAAGGACAGGCATCCGAGGTACAAAACCAATGACGAGGCTTCCTCTAAGCCAGTTGCTGGTTCTCAGTGAGGCACTTTCGCAGCCCCTGACACCCGCTACTTTGGACCCACAGGCCGCTACAGACTCCCACGTGGAGTTGACTAGGCTGCTGGAAGGTCAAGGTATAGGACCTTCGGAGAGTATTCCCTCAGATGGGTCCAGAGCCACTGAGCAGGCATCGGCTTCTGAGGGTGTTTTCAGACCCACTCAATTATACATTAAAATGACTCCAGCTACAAAGGCAAAGACTAAAGCACCTTTAAAGACAAAGAAACAAGTATAACAGCCTCATGGTCAGGCCTCCATGCCCAAAAAACAGATGCTCAAAATGGCCGAAGACTTAATTACTTTGATCAGGGGTTCCCATCCCCCTCCTGATAAAAGGCCTAGGCAAGAGACAGAATATGAATCTTCAGATCAGGTTTCCATTTCATCTGATTCCCCTTCTGATCAGGAATACCCTCTTCCTCCCTATGAGGATTCTGATGTTGAAGAATCTATCCCTTCAGCCTCTCCTCCTGAAGATTACTCTTTTGGGGAAACCTTGCATACCATGAGGGAACATTTCCACTGGGAGACCCAAGATTATTCAGAATCTAAGAAAAGGCTCAGAGACTTCCTTTTACTCCCACAACACAGGCCCCTAGCTATTCCTCCTGTGTTAGACATTGTAGATGATGTATTTTCAGAGTCCAGTCTGACCCCTGACTCCTTACCTCCAGCTCCTGTTAAGCCGGACAGGTACTACAGGGTTCCTCTCATACATTCCTTTTCAAAAACCCTGCTGCTGACCCAGAAACTATCTCTCAGGGTCCCAAAGGGATCAAGGCATCCACTGCAAAAAACCCTACCCCCTCTGACAGGGATTCTAGGGCATTGGACAGATGGGGGGGAAGAAGATCAACACCTCTGCTACCTTGGCTGTAAGAGCTTTAAATTGTCAGTTTTATATGCTCAAATATCAGCAATATATTATGTCACTGCTTACACAGAAAATGTTGATAAATTTTGAATGTGCAGAAAACAAAGAAATGCAGGATTTATTGCATGCAGCTGAACAAGTTGGAAAGCATACTTTGCAATGTGGTTTTGATTCTTTGGAGGCCTCCTGCAGGGCTGCTGTTACGGGTTCTGTCATCAGAAGGCATGCTTGGTTAAAGGAACAAAATCTGCCTGACCATGTCAAAGCAAAATTATTAGATGCTCCATTACAGCACGATACCTTGTTTGGTGTTAAAGCAGAAGAAGTGTTAAAGAAAATGGAGGACAAAGCTAAATCTATGCAAACGGTTAAGGATTTTTTACAGGTACAACCTCCAAGATTTAGCAGACACTGGCCTACAAAGAATTTGTCCTTTCCAGTGTCAGACAGACCACAAAGGGGCAGTTCCAGATACCTTAGAGGCAGATCCCAGCCCAGAGGTTCGTACAGGTCTAAACAATGGGGTGCTTCTACCTTCAAAAGTGGAGAAGACAAATCACAGCCAGACAGGAAACAGTCCCAATGACTTCCCCCTGCCTGCAACAAGCACTTATCTTCTGGCAGCACCTTTAGGGGGAAAACTAGCACTTGTTTCTCAAAATTGGCACGTAATAACCCAGGACAAATGGGTCCTAGACACAGTGTCACAAGGCTACAAGTTTCACTTCCATACCCTGCCAAGGACAAACGGCTGGCCAGACCTGCCAAAACATCAATGGGCAGAGCCACAAAAACAAGTCTTATCCCTCATGGACATGAGGGTCATTCAACAAGTACCAGAGCAAGAGCAAGGACAAATATTTTATTCAAGAAGACCTGGAGACCAATACTGGACCTATTTATTCTAAACACATATCTGGATATACCAAAATTCAAAATGTTAACTCTACTGCCCATGCTGTGCAAGAAGGCTTGGCTTGTGACTTTAGACCTAAAAGAGGCATACCTGCATGTCCCAATCAGACAAACATGCAGAAGATACCTCATATTCAAAGCTGGCTCAATTCACTACCAATTCTCTGCACTGCCCTTTGGCTTATCTACTGCACCCAGGGTCTTCACAAAGTGCCTGGCACCAGTAATTGCATTCTGCAGACAAAGAGGAATACAAATATATCCTTACTTGGACGACTGCCTCATTCAGGCAGAGAACAAGGACATTCTACTACAGCATCTGGCATTTGTAAAGAGATTTCTAACAGGCCTAGGGTACACAGTCAACAAAAAGAAATCAAAACTAGTACCCTCTCAGGAGATAATATTCCTGGGTGAAAGCTTAAATACAACTGCCCAGATGGCTTATCTCACGCCAGACAAACAAAGGCAACTGACTACATATTTCAAACTATTGGCAACAAAGGCCCAGTTATCTGCAAGAAAAATTCTGCAGGCTTTGGGCTTCATGGCATCCTGCATTCTACTAATTCCATATGCAAGACTGCATATGAGGAAACTTCAGTGGTACCTAAATAGTGTTTGGGCGCAACATTGCCACAGCCTGGAAACTATAATTACCCTCATTCCCTGCCTGCAGCAGGAGTTTCGATGGTGGCGAAGGCTTGTCACCAGAACAAAGGACAGCCATTCACTTTACCCCCAGCCAGGCAGACATTAACAATGGATGCATCAGACTACGCCTGGGGGGCCCACATGGCAGGAAGATGTATTCAAGGCACATGGTCCATCAACCAAACATCTGCATATCAATCAAAAAGAGATGCTAGCTGTTCAGAATGCCCTGACAGCCTTCAAGGACCTACTTCATCCGGGACAACTACTGATAAAGACAGACACCACGGTCATGTGGTATATAAACAAGCAGGGAGGCACACATTCTTACCCCCTTTGCAGACTGGCCATGACTTTGTGGGACACAGCATTGACTTACCAAGTACATCTGCAGGCACAATTCCTGCCAGGAAAGATAAATACTCTGGCAGACAAACTAAGCAGAAACCTCATGGATCCCCATGAGTGGAAATTGGATCCACAAGTCTTCAGCATGATAACAAGGAATTGGGGATGCCCGGATATAGATCTATTTGCTTCTCCTCACAACTACCAACTAGAAAGATTCTGCACAAGGACTTATCGCAGACAAGCATGGAAAGTGGACGCCCTATCTTTCAACTGGAAAACCTTAGCAGTATATGCCTTTCCTCTGCTGCCTCTCCTCCCCAAGGTACTCCTAAAGGTCAGACAAGAGAAGCCAAAGATGATACTGATTGCCTCAGACTGACGCCAATACTGGTATCCAATCCTAAGGAACTTGTCTGAATGCCTGGCTTGGACCTAACCTCAAATACCTCATCTACTGTCCCAACAAAACAATCAGATCTTACACAGCCAACTCAAGACCTTAAGTCTGGCAGCTTGGCGGATAATGTAGTCATACGAAACGCACCTCTCACTAAAGCTGTGATGGATGTCATTTTGGAGGCCAGAAGGCCTAGTACCAGAAAATCTTACGCCGGAAAATGGTATTTTGCAATACTTAACTGAGATGCTAGACAAAGGCCTATCCTCTTCATCAATTAAAATTCATGCCTCTGCCATTTCGGCTCATTACAATACAGAGCCACCAATCTTTTCTCCTCCTTTGTTAAAGCAGTACCTCAGAGGAGCCAAAAACTTAAGGCCTCCAAGGAGATCACAAATACCTGCATGGGACCTCAATTATGTTTTGGAAAAACTCACCCTGCCTCCTTTTGAGTCAGCCGCTACAGCTGATATAAAATTTTTATCTTGGAAGACAGCTCTGCTCCTATCAATAACCTCTGCAAGGCGAGTCTCAGAGCTACAGGCACTCAAGGCTGTGGAACCTTTTATCATTTTTTATCCAGACAGGGTTTCTCTGAGGACAAACCCGACATTTATGCCTAAGGTAGTGTCCAGTGTGGCCCCTAACCAAACCATTCATCTGCCTACTTTTTATCCAAACCCACAGAATAAGGGGGAGAGAATTCTGCATTATTTGGACATACACAGACAGCTACGCTTCTACTTGAACAGAACCAAAGCTTTCAGAAAGACTGAGCAACTACTAGTGGCATATGCTGCAGGATCACAAGGAAAGGCTATCTCTAAGCAGACTGTTTCAAAGTGGATAGGCCACTGCATTCATTTCTGCTATTTTCAACATGGCAAGCCAGTGCCTAAGGGTATTAGGCCACATTCAGCCAGAGCAACAGCCACTTCAGCAGCCTTCCTCAGGGGAGTACCAACCAAAGACATTTTAGAGGCTGCTACCTGGAGTTCAGTGCACACCTTTACAAAGCACTATCATTTACCACTCTACTCTAAATCCAGGGCAGGCTTTGCCACTGCAATTTTGCAGGGCCTCATAGCCGCTCCTAATGCTATTTAGCTCCATCCTCCCAACCATAGCTTTGGGATTCAACTCAAGTGTAATGACTGCAACAGTGAAACACGAAGAACATAGTACAGTTGTGTACACTTACCATAAATGTAGATGTTCGAGTGTATTCACTGTTGCAGTCCAGATAACCCATCCACCATCCCCCTTATCTTTGCTGGAACTTATCTGCACTTCTCTAATCTATAGAACCTCTGTGGTGTATTTGCTTGTGGATGAAGGTATAACATATATTTTGGTGCATGCATGTTTTATTACTATATTTTTAGCCTACCTTTTTTGGGGCACCTGACATCTGGGACAAGAAAAACTGAAGAAAATGGTGTCGGCTGCATCTTTTATACCCCTGGCAAACTGACGTCAGGGAAGAGGTGACAGCAACCGATGCTGGACCTAGACTTTGGAACTCAGGCTGACTGAGAGTAGCCTGCCAGCAGGATAACCCAAGTGTAATGACTGCAACAGTGAATACACTTGAACATCTACATTTATGGTAAGTGTACACAACTGTACTTTTACCCTCCTAATAGGAGCAAATGTCCCAAACGTACAGGTACACTCAGAGGTTTGAGTTAACCTAAGGGAAAGGTTATTCATGCTAAGACGCATGGTGCAGCCTGTGCTTCTACTAAGTGCTGTCTGGTTTTGTCTTGTATTGTCTTTATAGTTCTCCCAGCAGAGAAAACACCTGAATACTTTCAGAGAACATTATCTCCTAGTGAATTTCTCTCTTTTTTTCTACCCAGTTTGTCTTTATCAGATGGTAGCCACTTTCTCTTTATCAGATTGTCTCCATGAAGACATATGGACCAGGTAAAGAATTGCTACTAAGCATGCAGTTGTTTGCTGGAAAAAAGCCATGTAATATTTAAATATTCTTTTTCATTTACTTGCTTTCTCTTAAAACCTGTTTCTAGCTCAGACTAAATGCCTTAATCCAGCCATTCCCCCCATGCAAGAAAAAGCACATAATTTTTTTCTTTTTACGTTGCAGTACCTACATTTCTTACAACTGAACAAGGAGAAGGGGGAAAGAAAAAAAACAGGAGCACCTGTTTACAATAATATCCCCGTTGCATTTAAAATAAAAATAGTAATATTAAGATTTTTTTTTACTTACAGTTAACTTTCTCCCTCCTCTTCCCCTCCCCAAGTATTTTTCTGAACATTAATGACATGAATTAGGGCATATGCTTTAGAGTCCCCCACAAGTTCAAAAAGTCCAGTATTTCCAGATTTTCTTGTTCAGTCTTATTTCACAAATATAATTATTGCTTTGTAATCCCACATTTGTCAATTTACAAGTTACTGGGTTTATTTCTGTTTATCTCCATTTTCCACATACTGTGTCTGCTTCATTTCCAATATACTCTCAATTCTTCTAGTTCAGCTCGCATGGTCTCTTACTTTTCTCCAGAATTTCCATTGAAATATTGAAAAAGGTTTCACCGGCACGGCCTGTCTGCAATTTTTATTGACAGAAGAACAAGAAGCAGATTCATCTTCTGTTTTACAGCTCAGTTTTTGTTGGACATATATTTTTATTTCCTCCTTAGAATGTACTTCAAAAATTATTTTGTCCCTCCAGGGAAGAATATTTTTAAGATAGCTGGGCACAGCAGTTTGAATCTCACACCTGTTTCTTGAAATTCCCTGAATAGTGGAATCAATTTATTCCTCTTCTGCCTGATGTACAGTGAGTTATCATTCTCCACAAATGCTATGATGTCCTTCAAGAATGCAACTGCAGTCATAACATATGGGTTGTCCTGCCTCAGGCAGCCCTCGGTCGGTTGTCCTGCCTCAGGCAGCCCTCGGTCGGCCGAATTCCAAAGTCTGGGTCCAGCGTCGGCTGGTGTCGCCTCCTCTCCGACGTCACCACGGCTGGAGTATAAAGGCATCGGCCGACGCCATCTTCTTCAGTCTTTCTTGCCGCGTGGTGCCCGAAGCAGTTCGCAAGTGCCGGTCGGTCAGCTCCTGTGTTTTCAGTACCGAAGTCATCTAAAAGCTAAGTACCCCGTTGGGGAACATTTATTCTTGCCTCAGCCGATGTCAGAACAAATTGAGAAAGTTAATAATTGTTTGTCTTGTGGTAAACAAATACCTCATAAGGACTTCCATTCTCTCTGCCTTCCTTGCCTGGGCCCAGACCACGACGTCTCGGCCTGTGCTGCCTGTGCCTGCTTTAATAAGCGCACTCTCAGGCGCCGGGCAGAATTCGCCGAGGACTTTTTCGGTGAATCTTTCGCGTATATCATGCCGTCGGATCAACCGACTACCCAATCTGCTAAAAAATGCAAGGACCGGGACCGACATCCTCGGCCCGCGTCCACTACCGATGCTACTCCCAAACCCTCTGCTAGTGCTCCGGTTCCTTCGGAAGTGGTAAATCTACTGCTCCAGGCCGACGACACAGCGTTAACACGACCTTCGGTCTCGGAGATCTCTCTGGTGCCGGTTGTTGATCCGGAAACCGAAGTTCTGGACATACCCGACACCATTTCTGTGGACAAGGTTACGCCTGCACGTGGGGCTGCTAGGCCTCCTGTATCCATGTCCATCAAGGCCTTTGCACGTGCTAAGGCCGCCAGTCAGGCCAAGGCCCATCCTAGACCTACTGCTCAGGCCCCTTCTTCTGATAAGCAAATCATGTCTCTGGCTGCTGATCTTATTTCCCTTATCAGGGGGTCTCAGCCTCATCCGGAGAGGGGTTCCCAGCCACCTGCAGAGAAAAGGCCCAGAACTGAGCAGGCAGACAACCTCTCTTCGGATGAAGCCTCTGGGGATTCTGAACATTCTGATACCCAAGTAGAATCCTTCCAGGCCTACGAGGACTCTGATGCTGAGGAATCAATTCCCTCTGCCTCCCCTCCAGAGGATTTCTCATTTGGTGAAGTCCTGCATTCCATGAGGGAACATTTTCAATGGCAGGGTCAGGAATTCTCTGACTCCAGGAAAAGGCTTCGTACCTTCCTCAAGCTTCCCCAGCACAGGCCTTTAGCTATTCCACCTGTTATGGATGTTTTGGATGATGTTTTCTCTGACTCCAGTGCTAACTCTGACTCTCTTCCTCCGGCTCCTGTCAAGCCGGACAGGTATTATAGGGTCCCTGACACCCACAAGCACCTTTTTAAGGCCCACTCTGTGGATCTAGAAACTATTTCACAGGGCCCCAAGGGAGTGGCTACCTCCTCTGCCAAGAACCCACTGCCAGCAGACAGGGAAGCAAGGTCCCTGGAGAGATGGGGTAAAAAAGTATATACTTCTACTACCCTGGCCATGAGGTCACTAAATTGCCTTTTTCACATGTTTCAGTACCAGGATTTTCTCCTGGATGATTTACAGAAAAAGTTAGCCTCTCCTGAGCCTATTGATAAAAAGGCATTGCAGGATCGTATACATAACACTCAGCAGGTTAATAACCATTTTCTTCAGTGTGGTTATGATGCAC
Source organism: Protopterus annectens (assembly GCF_019279795.1). Classification (NCBI taxonomy): domain Eukaryota; kingdom Metazoa; phylum Chordata; order Ceratodontiformes; family Protopteridae; genus Protopterus; species Protopterus annectens. Next base: position 1,380,378,857 of record NC_056741.1, on the reverse strand, counting down.
TGGAAGCTTCATGTAGGGCAGCTATGACTGGGGCTGTGATACGTAGACATGCTTGGTTAAAGGATCAGTCTTTGCCTGACCATGTTAAAGTAAAGTTACTTGATACACCTTTGGAAAAACAGAAACTTTTTGGTGCTAATGCACAAGATGTATTGAAATCCATAGAGGAAAAAGCAAAGTCAGTACAGACAGTCAAGGATTTCCTTCAGGTTCAGCCACCCAGATTCAGCAGAAACTGGCCCTCAAAGAATTGGTCCTTCCCCGGCTCAGACAAGTTTCAAAGGGGAAAAAGCAGACATGCCCAAGGTAGAGGGCAATACCGAGGATCTTACAGGGGACGCCAATGGCAACCTCCAAATCAAAGAAGTGGTACAGACAGTTCAGCTGCACCACAAGGACAATCGCAATGACTTGATTTTCATACCGCCTACAAGGGTTCAAAGAGAAGCACCCTTGGGTGGAAAATTATCCTTATTCTCATAAAACTGGCATATTTTAACCAAGGACAACTGGATTCTGGATATGATAGACAAAGGTTACAGATTCCACTTCCACACATTACCAATAAGACAAGGCATGCCAAACCTGCCACACATCATCAAAGGGCAGAGGCACTCTCTCAAGTTTCCAAGCTGTTAAGTATAAAAGCAATAGAAAGGGTTCCTCCTCAGGAGCAAGGCCAGGGATTTTATTCTAGGCTGTTCCTTGTTCCAAGAAAAGAAAACAAATGGAGACCCATACTGGACTTGTCATCTCTAAACACTTTTCTCATAGTGCCAAAGTTCAAAATGCTGACGTTGCAGCAACTCCTTCCCATGCTGGGCAAGGGGTCTTGGCTGGTCACTCTGGACCTCAAGGAGGCATACCTGCATGTCCCTATCAGACAAAGCTGCAGAAGATACCTCAGATTTCTTGCAGGGACAGAGCATTATCAATTCTCAGCATTGCCGTTTGGCTTATCTACTGCGCCCAGAGTGTTCACGAAATGCCCGGCATCAGTAGTGGCACACTGCAGACTACAGGGGATTCAAATATACCCCTACTTGGACGACTGCCTCATACAAGCAGACAGCAAACAAACCTTAAAAGAAAATTTGGAGTATGTCATGCATCTGCTGCAGGCCTTGGGATACACAGTCAACATTCAGAAGTCAAAACTACTACCATCCCAACAGATTATATTCTTAGGAGCCAAACTGGGCACAGAAAACCAAATGGCCTACCTCACAGAGGAAAAACAGCAGGATTTACCAGAGTACTTCAAAGGCCTAGCAAAACTCTCCCAGCTGACTGCAAGGAAAATCCTGCAGGCCCTGGGGTTCATGGCATCTTGCATCCTTCTGATACCTTTGGCAAGACTTCATATGAGAAAGCTGCAATGGTATTTAAAAAACTTATGGTCTCAACACAGCCAAAGCCTAGAGGACATAATCCCACTTATTCCATGTCTGCAAAAAGAATTTTTATGGTGGGCTCAAGCCAGTCAGCAAAACATAGGCATGTCTTTCAACAGACCTCAAGCAGGCCAAATGATTACAACAGACGCCTCAGACCATGGATGGGGGGCGCACATGGAGGACAGATGCATTCAAGGGCAATGGACCCCAAAGGAAAGACATCTGCACATAAACCAAAAGGAAATGTTGGCAGTGATACATGCAATCGAGACTTTCGAAAAATCACTACAACAAGGGCATTTACTGATAAGGACAGACAACACCACTGTCATGTGGTACATAAACAAGCAGGGAGGCACCCATTCTTATCCCCTCTGCAGACTAACAATGCTTCTCTGGGAAAAATCCCTGAGCCTGAAGATACATTTACAATCCCAGTTTGTACCAGGCAAGAACAATGTACTGGCGGACAACCTGAGCAGAAATTTCATGGATCCACACGAATGGATGCTGCATCCTCACATTTTCTCTCAACTGACAAAGACATGGGGAAGACCGGATGTAGATCTTTTCGCCTCCCACTTAAATCATCACCTGAAAAAGTTCTGCACAAGGACTCACCATCCTCTAGCCTGGAAGACGGATGCTCTCTCCTTCAGCTGGAACTCTCTAAAAATTTATGCATTCCCTCCTCTGCCTCTGCTGACCAAGGTGATACTGAAAATCAAAGCAGAACAACCAACAGGTATTTTGATAGCTCCGGACTGGCCAAGGCAGCACTGGTACCCATTGCTATTGACCATAACTTGGACCAAACCATGGCCTCTGACCCTATGGCCCCTGCTCTTAACACAACTCAATTACAGGACTGTACATCAAGACCTGAAATCATTACATCTGACAGCCTGGAGGCTAACATGATTTCTCCTCTTAACTCTCTATCAAACTCGGTTCAAGAAATCCTGCTGGAATCACGCAGGCCTTCCACAAGAAAAGCATATTCAGCCAAATGGAAGAGATTCAGCATCTGGAATGCCAACAGGGGTCAGGACACAGCATTACCGAGTATACCTCAGATTTTAGAATACTTGGCAGAACTACTTCATACTGGACTTTCATACTCTTCAATAAAGATTCATGCCTCAGCAATCTCAGCAAAATACAACTGTGACCCTCCAGTGTTTTCTCATCCATTGCTAAGACAGTTTCTAAGAGGAATAAAGAATATCAAACCTCCCAGAAAACAGCCAGTACCTGCATGGGACCTCAATTATGTGTTGGAAAAATTAACTCTTCCTCCATTTGAGCCAGCAGCAAGTTCAGAAATGCAATTTCTTTCATGGAAGATGGCCTTCTTATTGGCGGTCACATCTGCAAGAAGAGTTTCGGAGATACAGGCACTCATGGCAGTGCCCCCCTTCCTCATTTTTCATCAAGACAGAGTTTCTCTAAGAACCAATCCTACATTCATGCCCAAAGTTATTTCCAGGGTGTCTCTAAATCAAGCTATTCACCTGCCTGCATTCTTCCCCAATCCTCAAAATAGGGGGGAAAAGCTACTGCATACTTTGGACATACACAGACAATTACGTTACTACTTGGACAGAACTAAGGCCACCAGAAAGTCTGACCAACTGTTTGTAGCCTATGCTGCTGGAGTGCAAGGAAAAGCAATCTCCAAACAAACAATTTCAAAATGGATTGGACATTGCATCAGATTCTGCTATTCTTTCCATGGAAAAGGTGTGCCAGCCAATATTAGGCCACATTCCACCAGAGCTATGGCCACTTCCACAGCTTTCCTAAGAGGAGTGGCAACAAAGGACATTTTAGAGGCTGCTACATGGAGCTCCGTGCATACATTTACCAAGCACTACAACCTGCCCTTATATTCCAGATCCCGAGCAGGCTTTGCTTCGCAGTCCTGCAGGGATTTTAGCTACACCATCCTTATCTTAGTTCCATCCACCCCAGCTTGGCTATGGTATTCAACCCATATGTTATGACTGCAGTTGCATTCTTGAAGGACATAGTACAGTTTTGTACCTACCATAAATGTAGATGTCCGATAGATATGCAACTGCAGTCGGATTTTCCCACCCTCCTACCCCTCTGTATCCTTCTTTTTGGGTCCCTACCCCTTTTCCCATTAGCTGGGGGTATTTCCTATGGTGTATCTGTTTATTACTGTTGTGCATGTTTGGGATTATTTTTATCCATTTACCAAATTTAGCCTTCCAAGGAGGGCACCTGGCATCTGGGGCAAGAAACACTGAAGAAGATGGCGTCGGCCGATGCCTTTATACTCCAGCCGTGGTGACGTCAGAGAGGAGGCGACACCAGCCGACGCCGGACCCAGACTTTGGAATTTGGCCGACCGAGGGCTGCCTGAGGCAGGACAACCCATATGTTATGACTGCAGTTGCATATCTATCGGACATCTACATTTATGGTAGGTACAAAACTGTACTTTGTCTCCCACTTTTAGTACTTCGTCCTTCTGCCACAGTTTTGTCAGAATCAACTCCTTCTGTTGGTAGGATTATATCTTTACTACTAAAGGTCTAGGTTGTTTTCCCATTGCCAGGAATGGTGCATACACATGATGTGCCCTTTTAACTAACAACTCCTGCTATGGAATATCAGTCCAGTCTTATTTGTGCTTTCATAAAATTAATACAGTCTGTTCCGTCCAGCTTCTCTGGTACAGCAGAAAATCCCAGGTTTTCCCTACATACTCTGTCCTATAATTCTATTATTTTTTGTAAACATCTTGAGCATTCTCATATTCAGTCGGTCTTTTCTTCATTTCAGCCTCTGTTTTTTGTAGATGTTCTTCATCCCACATTGCTGCAGTCCTAACACTTGGGGTAGTCCGCTGTCCCAGTCGGCCCGAATACCAAAGTATAAGGCTGACGTCGGTCAAGGCGCATTAGTCTGACGTCAGGACGTCAGGGTACAAATGCGCATGACCGACGTCATATCCTCAGTCTTTTTTGCCGCATGGTCCGATGCAGAAGCAGTATTGCGAGTGCAGGTTGGCGTTCTGAAATTTTCTGAAGTCGGAGTTTCAGACCGAATCAAAGTTGGCTAAGTACCCGTTAGAATATTTTGGTTTTTCTTGCCTCAGTATTTAACCGGATGTCAGAAAAAGTGAATAACTGTATTTCTTGTGGGAAACAGATACCTCATAGGGATTACCATACCTTGTGTATACCTTGCTTAGGGCCTGAGCACGACGTTGTTGGATGTCGCTCTTGTGCTAGATTTAACAAACGCACTATAAAGAGAAGATTAGACTGTGCCAGGTTAGTTTTTGGGAAGCGTTGTAATTATAAAATGCCGTCGGATGCTCCGGCGCTTCCTAAAAGCGCAAGGACAAAGCAGCAAAGCCTAGGTTGGAAGAACCGTCTGTCCCGGACGTCGGTTCTTTAGAAGGTTCGGTGGAGCCAGAGGTTCTGCCAGAAGTTTCTTTGGAGTCTCAGGGAGAGACTTTACTGTTACAAGATGTGTCCTCTCAGGAGGTAGGCCAGGCTGAAGGGGCTTCTCAGGTAGCTGTTCTCCCCTCCCTTCCTACGGTGGTTAGGCCCTCCCCTTCTGTTTCCAAGGCTTCTTCGAGAGGCAGGCCAGGTTTAACTTCAGTGGGTGTCTCTCCTAGTTCTTCAGGGTCTCTGCCTAAGAAACATATGCTTAAAATGGCAGAAGATTTGATTACTATGATTAGAGGTTCTATGCCCCCACCTGATAAGAGGCCTAGGGTGGAACCTGAGCTTGAGAGTTTTGAGCAGTGTTCGGAGGCTTCTGAGTCTTCGGCTGAAGACTTACAGGAGTATCCTCCTTATTCTGATTCTGATGTAGATGATTCTACTCCTTCGGCTTCTCCTCCTGAGGATTTTTCTTTTTCAGAAACTCTTCATTCCATGAGGGAGCATTTTAAATGGGAAGGTCAAGATTTCTCTGATTCCAGGAAGAGGCTTAGGGAATTTTATTTTTACCCCAGCATAGGCCTTTAGCTATACCTCCTGTTCTGGATGTGGTGGAAGATGTTTTGCAGAGGCTTCCTGAACCCTGATTCTTTGCCTCCTGCCCCAGTTAAACCAGATAGGTATTATAGGGTGCCTGAAGCTCATAAGTATCTTTTTAAGAGTCCTAGGGCAGACCCGGAAACTGTTTCTCAGGGGCCTAAAGGTGTTAAGGCTTCTGTTGTTAAAAATCCTGTTCCTCCTGATAAAGAGGCAAGGGCTTTGGATAGATGGGGAAAGAAGGTTTATACTTCTTCCACTTTAGCCATGAGGGCTTTGAATTGTCAGTTCCACATGTTAAAATACCAAAATTATCTCCTTTCTCAATTGAAGTCTAAGGTGGATGCTCTGGCGGAAGGTATTGAGTGTAAAGAGTTGCAGGATTTAGTGCATGTTTCTGAACAGGTGGGTAGCATTCCTTGCAATGTGGTTTTGATGCTGCACAGGCCTCTTCGAGGGTGGCTGCCACTGGTTCTGTTCTTCGCAGGCACGCCTGGCTGAGGGATCAGAATTTAGCTGAGCATGTTAAGACAAGGATTTTGGATGCTCCGTTACAGTCTGATGTGTTGTTTGGTTCGCCTGTGGAAGCAGTTTTAAAGAAAATGGAGGACAAGGCTAAGTCTATGCAGACTGTTAAAGATTTTTTGCAGGTTCAGCCTCCGAAGTTTAGTAGAAATTGGCCTACTAAGGGGTGGACATATCCTTCTTATGATTCCCAGTCTAGGGGTAGGTCTAGACGTGGTAGGGGCAGAGCTCAAGGTTCTTTTAGGCCTAGAACAGGGAGTTCACCTGCTCAGTCTTCTGGTGAGGGCAGGGGTCAGTCCTTTCGTAAGCAGACCCAATGACCTGCCTTTTCAGCTGCCAGAGCCTTCTCGCCTGGCAGCACCTTTGGGGAAGGCTGGCTTTTCAAAGAAAATTGGAGTTTAATTACCCAAGACAGATGGGTATTGGATATCATTCACCACGGTTACAGGTTTTATTTCCATACCTTGCCTCCTTTCAAAGGCATGCCAGACATTCCTCCTCTACAAAGAAAAGAGGCCCACAAGCAAATTTCTCTGTTACTCCAAATAGGGGCCATTCAGCCGGTTCCTGTGCCAGAAAGGGGCCTAGGATTTTATTCTCGCCTGTTCCTAGTACCAAAAAAGGGGAACACGTGGAGACCAATTTTGGATTTATCTATCCTCAACACTTATCTGGACATTCCCAAGTTCAAAATGTTGACGTTACAACAGCTTTTACCTCTGCTGGGCAAAGATCACTGGATGGTAACTTTAGATCTCAAGGAGGCTTACCTTCATGTGCCAATCAGGCTAAGTTGCAGGAAGTATCTGCGTTTTCGAGCTGGGAATTCCCATTATCAGTTCTCTGCATTGCCCTTTGGCTTATCTACTGCGCCCAGAGTATTCACAAAAGTTCTGGCTCCAGTGATAGCTTACTTCAGGCTAAAAGGAATGCAAATCTATCCTTACTTGGACGACTGCCTGATTCTGGCTCAAGAAAAGGAAGACCTTTTTCAGCATTTGGAATATGTGATAGCAGTGCTAAGATGCCTGGGGTATTCTGTGAATGAAATAAAGTCCAGTCTAGTACCCTCTCAAGACATGTGCTTTCTGGGTGTGAGACTGAATACAGCAACCCAGATGGCCTTTTTAACCCCGGACAAACAAAAGAATCTTTCCCTTTACTTCCATCAACTATCTCTTCAGTCCGGGCTGACTGCAAGGACAGTCCTTCAAGCCTTAGGGTTCATGGCATCTTGTATTCTGGTGCTTCCCAATGCCAAACTGCATATGAGGAAGCTGCAATGGTATCTCAAAAATGTATGGACACAGCACTGCCAGGATTTGGACACTGTCATTCAAATAATACCTTGCATTCAAAAGGAATTTTTGTGGTGGGCTCAGGAATGTCACCTAAACAAGGGACTCTCTGTGACCCAGCCAGAGGCGAGTCAGATTCTAACGACAGATGCCTCAGACATAGCTTGGGGAGCTCATCTGAATGGAAAGTGGATACAAGACAAGTGGCCTGCCAGACTACAGCATCTACATATCAACATGAAGGAGATGTTAGCAGTCCAGTTTGCATTAATTAAGGAGTTACTTCTTCCAGGGCAGGTGTTGATTCTAACAGACAACACAACTGTCATGTGGTACATCAACAAACAAGGGGGAACACATTCTTATCCTCTATGCAGGCAAGCAATGATTTTGTGGGAGACTGCGCTCAGCTTGCAACTAAATCTTCAGGCAAGGTTTCTGCCGGGAGCACAGAACTCCTTAGCAGATGTGTTAAGCAGGCAAATCATGGATCCCCACGAGTGGAAACTGGATCTTCATGTATTTCGGAAATTGACAGTGTCATGGGGAACTCCAGACATAGATCTGTTCGCTTCTCCACTAAACCACCAGCTGCCAAAGTTTTGCACCTAAAAGGTTTCATCACACAGCTTGGAAAGTGGATGCTCTTTCTTTCAGTTGGAAAAATCTTCATGTGTATGCCTTTCCACCTCTGCCTCTCCTCCCAAAGGTACTCCTAAAGGTCAGACAAGACAAGCCAAGGATGATTTTAATAGCTCCAGATTGGCCTCGGCAACACTGGTACCCATTACTGAGGAGTCTGGTAAGGAAGCCTCCATGGCCTTTACCTTTGATTCCACACCTATTGTCTCAGAGGGAAGGTCATCTACTCAATGTCAAGCTTCAATCTCTTCATCTAACAGCCTGGCATATTCTGTTTTGAACCACAGCAGGTCTCAGCTTCCTCAACAAGTTTTGAATGTGATTATGGAAGCCAGAAGACCTATTTCAAGGAAAGTGTACGCAGAAAAATGGAAGAGATTTTTATTTTGGAGTGCAGCAAAGGATTTGGAGGTTTCTGAGCCTAATTTGAGTGTGGCTCTTCAATATCTTACTGAGTTATTGGACAAAGGTTTGTCTTTCTCTTCCATTAAGATTCATGCTGCAGCAATTTCAGCTCACTATGATTGTGACCCACCATTGTTTTCTCATCCTTTGTTCAAGCAATTTCTTAGAGGGGCAAAGAATATAAGACCCCCACGTAGAGCTCCTACTCCTGCTTGGGATCTCAATTTTGTGTTGGAGAAACTTACTCTACAACCTTTTGAGCCTCATGCTACTGCTGAATTGAAATACTTGTCATGGAAGACTGCTTTTTGTTGGCCATTACTTCTGCAAGAAGGGTTTCTGAATTGCAGGCCCTTATGGCGGTTGAGCCTTTTGATTTTCCATAAGGATAGGGTATCATTACGTACTAATCCTTCCTTTATGCCTAAGGTGGTTTCTAGTGTGGCTTTAAACCAAACTATTCATTTGCCTACTTTTATGCAGATCCCCAAAATAGGGGAAAAGATTTTGCACACTTTAGATGTACACAGGCAGTTGCGCTATTATTTAAGCAGGACTAAGGATTTTAGGCAGTCTCAGCAGTTGTTTGTTTCTTTTGCTTTGAGTTCTCAGGGCAAGCCTGTGTCAAAACAAACTATTTCTAAGTGGATTGGGTTTTGCATTGCATTTTGTTATTCCCATCATGGCAAGGAGATTCCAGCTGGGATTAGGCCTCATTCCACTAGGGCTACTGCCACTTCAACAGCATTTCTAAGGGGTGGCAACTAAGGATATTTTGGAGGCAGCTACTTGGAGTTCAGTGCATACTTTCTCTAAGCATTACCACCTTCCTCTCTACTCTAAATCTAGGGCTGGTTTTGCCACGGCTATTTTGCAGGGCATGTTGACAGCTCCTGCTGCTTTATGATTTGCCAGCCTCCCTTACCTCTGCTTTGGGATTCTACCCAAGTGTTAGGACTGCAGCAATGTGGGATGAAGAACATAGTACAGTTTTGTACCTACCATAAATGTAGATGTTCGAAGATCCACATTGCTGCAGTCCAATTTACCCTCCCTCCTTCCCCTCTGTGCTTAGGGGTGGTTGTGTGGGTGGGGCTGTACTTTTGTAAATTTGTATATATTGTACATATATTTGGTACAGGAGTGTTTGGTGTTTTTTGGTTTTGGCCTTATCTTGTTAGGGTCTTCTGACATCTGGGGCAAGAAAAGACTGAGGATATGACGTCGGTCATGCGCATTTGTACCCTGACGTCCTGACGTCAGACTAATGCGCCTTGACCGACGTCAGCCTTATACTTTGGTATTCGGGCCGACTGGGACAGCGGACTACCCCAAGTGTTAGGACTGCAGCAATGTGGATCTTCGAACATCTACATTTATGGTAGGTACAAAACTGTACTTTTTATCAACTCATCTGAATATCTGTTTAAAACTTCTATTTTTTTCCTGCCTTTTGTTGTTTGAGTTGATGTAATTCATCAGCGTTTTGTTTATTTTAGCCAGGCCTTTGTGCAGTTGTCTTGTACTTTCCTTTAGGTTACTTCTGGAAGTCAAGTCTGGAGGTTACACTGTTTTTTGCTGAACAGCTGCAGAACTTTTCCCAGTCAGATGTTTTTCCTCACTTTTTGTAGCTGATTTTCTTTCAGGTCCTCTGCATTTCTTTTTTCCTGACATCCAGGCAGTGTACTTACTAGCTAGTTACTGAAATTTACCCAGAAACACAAAAGTTTACAGGCCTTCTCTACTGAGTTTCTTTTCACACTAGGAGAGGTAGAATGTGCAGCCATCTTCATCAGTTCCATCCTTGAGACTGCTACTTGGTCTTCTGATCATGTCTTCACTAAACATTACAAGTAGGGCTAGAGCTGGCTTTGCCAGGACTATCTGCATGGGTTCTGGAGAAGTCTTAAGTGCTGTCCTCCTCCCTGGTTTCCTCTTAAGCTTTTGTACTTTCCCTTCAGTTATGATTATTGCAACGGTGATATGGAAAGACGTAGAAGAGATGACTAAAATCTTCCCATAACAGTAGATGCCCTTCTCATCACTGTTACAGTATTTCTTTCCCCCTTCTGCCCACTCTGCTCTAGTCTTTTCTTTCTTGCTCTCCTGGCTGAGGAGTCTTCCCTTTTTCTTTGTCTGGATGCACATTTTTTCTAGTTCCTAAGGACATTCTGTTCCTCCTGGGACTTTTTTCAGTTTTGAGTGTGTGCATCTGTATGTCACCTTTATGCTCTATGCCTTGCTTGGAGGGAGTACATGTGACTTATGGTGCCTGTAAGTAGTAAAGGTTTTGGTATACTTGCCAGACTTTGGGCTATCCTTGGCAGGAGATCACTTCAGTTATGCATACTGCACCAGAGAAGAGGACATCTAGTGGTATGGTAAGATGTTACACAACTGTACCTTTTATGTTGTCAAATTGCCTTCCTGTTTTAGCAAACCATATTCCTACTAATTCTTTTTTTTTACTTTACTGCTGCTGTTTGCCATTGTATGTTGTAGCCTTGTGTAATTTTCAGTTAGTTACTGTCTAATGCATCTGCTCACAAATATGTATTTTAAATAATTATTATGCTTTCCTTCCTGTTTTAGTTACGAAGTGGAGAACGGGTAAAGTTTATCCCGTTAATGTGCATTCTTTTCACTGCAGTGGTATGGGGCTTTGCACTTTTCTTCTTCTTCCAAGGACTTAGTACATGGCAGGTAAGCATCTCCCCCTCCCCCCATAGCTGGGCTTAGTCTGTGTTAGTGAAACATTCCTCAAATTAAGTTTAGGGTTTCGTATGGATGCATTTTGAGTATATGAAATACTTAGTCATGCATGACAGTGATATGTAAGCTGAATTTCATTTTGAATAGCTGGAATTCTTTTTGTACATTTGTGCATTCATATCACTCCTCTTGTCAATCTACAAATTACAAATCAGTGTTTTTTGTGATTGCTATAGCAACTGCTTCCGATGGGTAAAGTTATTACTAGAGTGTAACAATGCAGACTTAGCTGAACCTAATCCGTAGTGCATTAATAGTACAAAAGATAATTTAATAATATTGTGTTATAACAGCATCTTGTTCTCATCGTGTTCACTGTGCTGCTGGAGATTGGGAGAAGATTTTGACTGCTGTAGTACATTGGCTGTGGCAGTGTTGGATTGGTAGAGCAGATCACTGTGAAACTTGGCAGCAATCACCAATGTCCTTCTTTTCACATGCTGTTGTATTCATGACATCAGGGAGTTTGCTCTGGTGAACGCTCGAACATCCAGCTGTTGTACAAAAGTTAAATGCTACCACTAGGTTGCATGCGACGTCCTGTGCCTCTTCTCTGACATCAGTTGTAAATGGACGTCTGGTATAAAGCAGATATCAACAAGCATCCACCTCAGAACTTTTCTGCCGCATGTGTGACTACCAGCTCTGGTTGTTGCTTTATCAGAAAAAGTGTTTTTCTACATCCGACTTCAGATAAGTACTCCATAGGGGTTTTCTAATCTTTATTTTCTACTACTTTGGGTTTCAAGTCCGGTAGGAAGGGCAAGTGTAGGTGTGGAAGGCAAATTCCACATAAGGATTCGCATGAGCTCTGCCTGTTTTGTCTAGGCCAAGAACACGACCATACCACATGTAGTATTTTTCAGGCCTTTGTCCCCAAAACCCTTAGAAGCTGTGTAGCAGCTTTGAATTTGTACCTTGAGATCCAAAGACTTAAATGTCTAGCCACACTTATTGATCTGATGTCGGAACCCTCGGAAGAGCCCCCAGTCAAGAAGGCCAGAAAGAGCAGGCGTGAACCGACTGCTGCGCTCTCCACTCCAGCCATACCTCTAAAGGCCAGTGAAGGCCTGGAGTCCGAGCTGGAGTCCTCGGAGCTTCCTTCAGTGGAAGGGCTGGAGGAAACTATTCCTTTGCCTGAGGTCACGACCTGGAGGGAAACTCGGCCTTCAGAGTTGGTCGCTGAGGGGGGAACCTAGGCTCGTTATTTCCGAGGGACTGCGTGGGGTTTCTCAAATTGTAGTACACGAAGATATAGACTTGGACGTCGTGGAGTGCAGGCCTACATCAGGCCCTCCTACCCTCCACCATATTTCACAACCTTCTCCACCAGAAACTCATGGAAAGCGAAGACAGAAAACTAAGCATATTTCCCAGCCTCTTTCTTCTCCGACCATCGAACAGTCCCCAGATTGGCAGGCCTTTACCCAAGGCCTGCTCAATGCTTTCCTGGCGTACATCAGGGCCCGACCCCTACGGGCCTCTACCCCCAAGGGTGCAGTCCCTGATGACCCCTCAGCAGAAGTGGCTTCATCAGAAGATGATGATGAATCCCTGACCTACTCCTCACAAATGTCTTCTCCCCAGAGGAGTCCAGTGACACAGATTCCCTAGGCGAGGATCTCACCTTTGGTGAGACCATCACTAAGATGCAAAATTTCTTTAAGTGGGATAGCAGCCAAGTCACTGAGCCTCAAAAAAGATATTATGAATTACTTCAATTGCAGTCCCCCCCCCCCCCATACACCCTGCATTTCTGTATGTATTCATGGCTACTTCTAAAAAGCCTGATTTACAGCCCTCAAGCGTCCAGACAGATTCTGTAAGGTGCCTGAGACACCAACCTTTCTCTACAAGATCCCTTCTGCAGATCCTGCAGTTATGTCTGTGACCATGGACAAAACTTCCAAATTGCTCCCCTCCATTTCTCTTCTGCCCTCTGATAAAGAGAGCAGGATGATGGAACGCCTGAGAGAGAAGATTTACACTTCTGCCACCCTGGCAGTAAGAGCCATCAACTATCAGACACATATAGCTAAATATTCCCTAGCTCTCATGGCAGATATGACTAAACAATTGGGAGAAGTACCTGATTCCCCTGCTAAGGCCAAGATCTCTTCCCTCCTGAGTTCTTGCACCCAGGTCACAAAACATTCTATTAACTGCAGCTACGATGGTGTAGAAGCTTCTGCCGGAGCTGCTGCCTCAGGTTCTGTCATCAGGAGGTACTTGTGGTGGAGATTGCAACCTCTCCCTGATGACATCAAATCCAAACTCCTGGATGCGCCTCTTGATAACAGTTAACTGTTTGGCGCAGCAGCTGGTGATCTCTTCAAAGCCCTCCAAACCAAAGGGAGTGAACTGCAGGAAATGAGACACATCTTTGTCTCTCCAGTACCTCGTTTTCAGAGGAATTACCCAGCAAAAACTTAATTTGTGAGAGCTTCAGGTAAGAGACCTCAAACAAAACCCAGAAAGGGAACACAGGAAACAGGCCCCACTCAGGCCTGCCTCCGCCACTCCTCCCTCCAAACAGCCCTTTCAGGGAAAACCTAGTAGTCTGTGACTTACAAGGCTCCTCATCCAGACACCTCTCTATCTGTGCTCCTGTCCCATCCTGCTTGGAAGCAGGTTACCCAGGACTCCTGGGTTCTCTCTGTCATAAAACGGGGATACTTCATGACCTGGGAGGCCAGACCCATTCCCAAAGGCATCCCTCACCCATCCCGAGACCAAGTACTTCACTTCCCGCCAATCCTGCAAGAACTTCTTGGTCAAGGAACCATTCAGGAATTACTCATCTTGTCAAGAGGAAGAGGATTTTATTCAAGACTCTTCTTGGTCCACAGAAAGGAAGGCCCCTGGAAGGCCTATCCTGTACCTATCCTACCTCAACACTTTCCTCAGAGTCCCCTCCTTCAAGATTCTTTCTCCTCCTACTCTTCTACTCCTGATCCTTCCTCAGGCTTTTCCTAGTGTCCTTGGATGTAAAGGACGCCTACTTACACATCCACATTCACCCACTTTTCAGGAGGTACTTCCAGTTGTCAGTGGATTCTGTGCAATTTCAGTTATGTGCTTTACCCTTTGGTCTTTTTACAGCACCAAGGGTATTTACAAAATGTTTGTCCCCAGTCGTGGCATTTGCCAGAACAAAGGGAGTACAGCTTTTTCCTTATTTAGACGGCATCCTAATCCAGGCTCCTTCAAGTTCCACAGCCCTACAACACCTGCGCTTCACCGCCTGCCTCCTATCAGGTCTAGGATTTACCATAAACCTCAAAAAATCCTTCCTGATACCCTCCCAAGATCAGGTGTTCGTAGGGTGGCAAATTCTGACAAGGAAAATGATGGCTTGCCTACCACCAGACAAGATTGTGATGCTGACATCTTATTTTGAGGGAGTTCTCCCTCTCAAAGCCATCTCAGCCAGAGAATTCCACAAAATCCTAGGGTTTATGACCTCAGCTATCCCCATGGTCCCCATGGGAAGGCTCCACATGAGGAATTTCCAGTGGTATCTAAGTTAAATCCGGAAACAACACTTGCACCCTCTGGAATTCATGATTCCCATGCTGCTGTGCTTAACCAATGAACTCAAATAGTGTATCTTCCGGAGAGAGAAAAATCCTGCCTGCCCCTACAGGCCATACCTCCCAACCAAGATCTCTTTATGGATGCCTCTGACACAGGCTGGGGTGCAACCCTAGGAAACTGGAGAGCAAGGAACACATGGACCCACACTCAGCAGGAGGAGCACATCAGTATCAAGGAAATGACAGCCCTGATATTGGCCTTGTAAATTTTCAAGGATCACTTTCGACCAGGCACTCTGAGGTGGTACACAGACAATACCACTGTGCTGTGTACATCAACAAGCGGGGGGGGGTTGTCTCCTGTGCAGACTAGCACTGCAGGCTTGGGAAATCGTTCTGCAGAAAATGTGACGGCAGATTCATTGAGCAGTACCGTGAACCTGTCTCATGAATGGATGGTGAATAAGGACATGAATCTGGATCAGGTCCATCGATTGGGTATCCCAGATGTGGATCTCTTCGCCTCTCCCATGAACAGACAGCTCCCAACGTTCTGTTCCAGGGTACCTCACCCAGAGGCTTGGAAGGTGGATGCTCTATCAATTTCATAGAAGGGAATGTACGCCTATACATTGCCCCCCTTCCCTCTCATGCAAAGGGTCCTGCTGAAAATTCAGAAGGAACAGCCTCAAATCTTGCTGGTGACTCCCTATTGGCCAAGGCAGCACTGGTTCCCTCTTCTATTTCACCTAGCCAAAGGCAGTCACCACAAGTTACCCCAGCAAATGGACCTACTTACACAGGACAAGTGAACACTCCTACACCCCCAACTGTTCACACTGAACCTCCCACTGTGGGTGATAGGGCACTGATTCCCTTCAGACACCTATACTCAGAGGACGTGATTCAGGTTCTGCAGGAGACCAGAAAAAAGACTACTAGAAAATCCTACCTGTCAAAATGGAAGAGATTTTCATTGTGGTGGCTAAAAAAGTAACCTGTAACCACTGGGAGCAGAGCTTCCAGTGGTCTTCTCTTATCTATGTGACCTTATGAAGTCTGGATTATCTTATTCCTCCATTAAAATACATTTGTCTGCTATCTCTGCATGTCTGCCCTTCGTACCTCCTCTAGCTTCCAAGTTAGAAGTCAAACTCTTTCTGAGAGGAACACTTCATCTCAGACCCCCTAAGAAAGCCCATCCCCCCTTGGGATCTTAACTTTGTCCAGGCGAAATTGATGCTCCCACCCATTGAACCAGCCAATGACTGCTACCTCCAACACTGCACTTAGCCTAGTATCAACCTATGAACCTATCAGCCCTAGGGTCTGTACAAGCCTAGCCGAACAATTCCCCAGATATTTCTTCCTACAATATTTACTTGGAAGACTATACTGATGGCCATCACATCAGCCAGAAGAGTCTTGGAGCTCCAGGCCCTTATGGCAGATCCCCCCTTCACTGTCTTCCACAAGGACAGGGTATGCTTGCGCACTAACCCCTCTTTCATGCCCAAAGTGGTCAATGAGCTGTCTTTAAATCAAACTATAAATATGCCAACCTTTTTCCCCTCTTTACAGAACAAGGCAGAGAAGATACTTCATTCCCTAGACATTCACAGACAGCTTGGGTATTACTTGGCCAAAACCAAATCCCTACGCAAATCCATCACTTACCACCCAAGAGCCCTGGGGCAACCTGTTCCCAAGCCAACCATATCCTCCTGGATATCTAAAACTATTTCATTCTGTTACACTAGTTATGGTAAGTCTCTCTTAGCCCCAGATAGGGTGCATTCTACTAGGGCAGTGTCCTCCTCTGAGGCATTACTTATAAGATTGGACATGGCTGCTATCCTCGAAGCAGCTACATGTTCCTTTGTTCACAATTTCACTAGACACCACAAGCTGGACATGGTCTCTAGAGCCAGGGTAGGATTTGCCAGAGCCATCCTCCATGGGTTTGTGGAAAGTGCTTCTGGTCCATCTCCCCTTCCATAGGACAGGAGCTTTTGTACTATCCCTGATGTCATGAATACAGCAGCATATGAATAGAAGGACCTAGTATTGTTGTATAAGAACTTACCATAACCTTAGATGTCTTTCTCTTCTATATGCTGCTGTATAGTTTCCCACCAAGCCTTCCCTCTCACACTTGCCTGATTCCTGACTCCTGGCGTACCCACTCCCAAGTTGCCGACTCTGACGGCATTCATTTCTCAAGTGGATGCGTGCTGACGTCTGCTTTATACCCAACGTCCATTTACAACCGACATCAGAGAAGAGGTGCAGGATGTCGCGTGCACACTAGAAGTAGCATTTAACTTTTGTATAACATCCGGAGGTTCGAGGGTTCACAGGAGCAAACTCCCAGATGTCATGAATACAGCAGCATATAGAAGAGAAGGACTTCTAAGGTTATGGTAGGTTCTTACACAACACTGTTGCTCAGCTGGTACAGTACTGATTTTAGTCCAGAATGATAGCATTTGGCTGCCCAAGACGACCTCAGTGATATTACTGTATTTTCATCTCTGTATTTTAATGTTAGACAATGTTTTGTAAGATGTTAACTTGATTGTTTTTCTTGAAGTGTTGGTTGTTACAGCAGTATGCTGTAGCATTGCTCAAATTGTTTGTTACATTGTAAACAGCTGACTGTGTCTTTAAAGTTTATGTATATGGTTGACATTTAAATTTTGCAGTTGCCAGTTTGATTGCATTGTTCTGCTATATTGTTGCAACTGACCCAGTTTATGATGGACTGGTTACATTTTAATTTTGCTGCCACTATTGTTCTTTGAAAATTAGTTTGCTCCAGCAGTCATTTGGTATTCTTTGGCACCTGTTTTGAAATATTGGCAAAATCTAGACAGTGAATAGCTTGGAATTGTTATCTGTTTTTCTGGTCACTTAATGCTTCTTTATAATAGTGAACCACTGAAGATCTACTGCATGCTTTTGGTTATTTTTGTGTTTTTCTTGTACTACTACTACTGCTGCTGCTACTATTAATACTGCTGCTACTACTACTGCTACTTCAGTCTGTGCCAGATTGCAAGGTTTGTGAGGAAAAAACGAGCCAGAAAACCTCATCTTGAGAACTTTGGCGCTATAACAATGTATTTTTTTAGACTTTTCAATAAGAGCCTTAGGTCACACTTTGGTTTCTCTATATGTAATTGTCTTTACTTTTGAAGTTCTCTTTTGCAACTGTGAGTTATAAATGATCTCATGTATTTGACATATTTTTATTTTTATTATGGTGTAGTTGTCTTTACCCACACTGCATTTGCGTCAAATAATGCTACATGTTTGTAATATACTGAATTTCTTATTTCATTGTTTTAACGTTATAGTTCTCTTATGTAAGATGCTTAAGGATAAGTAGTTTAAATTACTTTTTCAGTGGAATATCTAGTAAAATGGTAGGAACATATTGGATACATTGTGTGCATATAATTCAGGCTTTGTGTGGGAGGGAATAGAAGATGGAAAGCACAACTTTTTGGTGCTGTATATATGAGAAACAAAACAACAGTCGCCAGATACACGGCCGAGCGGTAAAAAAGAAGCAACAGAAATATGTAAAAACTCACTTTAATACAAAAGTAAAAGGTAAGCGCTTTCGTGTTTTTATGGATGTTTCTTCAGACCAATAAGACATAATAAAAAGAAGAACATTTAAGTATACTAGGCTTAATAGCTAGGCCGGTCAGGATGCTACAACCTCATTCATTCATACAATTACATCACCAGGTTACTTCAAATCCAGTCAGTAATTCGAGTTCATCACACCTCTAAAGCATATCAAAGACTTGGCCAATCAGGAGGCTACAACATATTTCATTCATACAAATATATATCACCAGATCACTAAAGATCCAATCACCAGCTCACATACGTCACGCCTCCAAAGCATGTCAGTGACATAAAAACAAATTAAATAAAGGCTAACATTAAAAAAACTAACAAACCTCCTTGACCTCAGCACAGGTTATAAAGGAAGATACTCATTTAAACCAGACCCTCTACTGGCCTGTAATAAAATAATCCACTGTAACTCACGGGGCTTTGTGCTATTCAACGCCTTTCCATTTCAAACAATCTATCCACTACAAAAATTTAAAACGACGACCATCACCGGCACTAGCTACATGCTTGGCAAGGGCATTACAGGAAGTACCTTTACAGATATGATGTAAATGTTCTCTAATCCTAAACCTCAAGACCTATTGGTCTTACCAATATAAAATCGTACACAACAAACACAGTAGGCAAGATAAACCAAGTCTGTCTGACAGTCTGCCCTTACTCTAAAAGAATGTACAATACCCATATCAGGATGTTTAAAACAATGTGTGCTATCAAACAATAAATACAATTACCACAAGGGAATGTACTAGGGTCACTTCCATTCAAAAAAGAAAGTTGACTATTCTTAAAAGGGTAGCAGAGGCTATTCTTAAGAGAAGGTCTGTTCTTATAAAAAAATCAAGGCTTAATGCCCACACCCTTCCTAACATTATCATCAGTCAACAAAACAGGCTAATGTTTTCTAATCACATCTATAATAGCTTTTGTCTTGCTACTGTAAAACACTGTATTCATGCCTTCATCCCTCCTAATGGCAGATTTAACTGTGGCTCCCTGTATAGAAGAGGAGAAATGTGATCTTGAGCTAGTCCACTAACATTTAATCTAGAGATATGCATGCTTTGTCCCTTGATAACATTACGAAAAATGTGTCTAGGGTGCATGCTAGTCCTATGTAGCAAAGAACATTTGTAACATTCTTTTCTAAATAAGTTAGTAATAAAAACCAAGTCAGGTCCTCTACAAATTCTAACATCCAAAAACTCAGTACTTAAAGCTAAACCCAAGAAAACCAGTTAAGAATATATGCAACTTGTATGACAATTATTTAATATTTATAAATTTTAGCCAGTTGAGAAAAATTAAAGGTAAGTTAGTATAATACAAACAGGAACTGCAATACGAAGTGGGAGAAACAGAATGACACATCTCAATTTTATTTCTTTAAGGGCACTATAATGAGGGACTTCCTTATAATCTTTAAGCTAGTAGGGTCAGAGTGGTAGCGGAGTAGAAATTGTCATGGATGGTCATAAACAGGGTATATGCAGTATAGTATACTGCAGAAAGCTGGTGAATCAAGGCATTGGGGTAGTTTTGTTCTTACAGTAATATATATATATATATATATATATATATATATATATATATATATCTATATGTTGTTTGTCTTTCGGCTTTTTCCCGGTAAGGGGTCGCCACAGCGGAACTCCGGTCCGCTAATGATTGGCAGTAGATTCTTTTACGAAATGCCGAGGTGCCAGCTCGACACCCAACCTTCAACGAAGGCACGCCCATTTACGCACGCATGTCTTTCGAACGCTACCCAACCGCGGGGAGGACATGCAGACTTCACACAGAAGGCACTCCCATGCCAAGCCGAGAATTGAACGGGAGAACCTCTTGCTGTGAGGTAACAACGCTACCGTCGTACCACCGCGGCGTACTATATATATATATATATATATATATATATATATATATATATATATATATATATATATATATATATAAAATGTGTTTCCTATTTTATTTTTGTAGCAATTTAGTAAGTAGTGCATGCTTATGATGCTTTATTCTAGACATTGTTAGACAAGTGTTTTACGACAGTACAGTAGTGCCGGCTGTGGTTGGGAATATATACCTGTCTGTTGTATATCTGCAGTGTTTGGATTTAAGTGGTAAGCTTCGTGTGTAGGAATTGTAAGTATTACAGAATGCTCTGCAGGTAGATGTCACTGAGCTGCTGGACAGGGGAAACAGTCAGAAGCTGCAGGTAGCCAGAGAACAAGTAAGTTGATGTGGCAACCACTGCGAATGCTATTAGTGATCATGGGTACATCACTCTCAAGTGTTGCAAGAGGGTTAGTTACAGGAGAGAATAGCTAAACATAAGGCCCAGATCATATGGCTTCATCAGGAGACCAACAGGGCAGAGTTACCAGGGATGCAACTCTCTTTAGACTTTGCTGCTTGAAGTTTGTCCGAAAGGTCTTTGTCTCTGGTATTCCTGAAGGTGTGGATGTTGATGAGTCATGCAGAGCAGGTTAGTGTGTGTATTTATTTTTGTGGTGTTTATTTTTTATGTATAAAAATAATTTGATATAACATTGTTATGGTAGCTATGCATAAAACATGCTGACTCTGTTGTGGAAATCCCAGCTTTGCAGCCGCAGGTTACTTTTGCCACCCCTAACTTCCACAGATATACAGTAGTGTTTATTGTATTATTTTCCTTGCGGTGCCACTGTCAGCATGGCTGATGACTGCTGTCTCTTAAAGATTCTGTTAGGGCTGTGCCAGTTGTCCATCAAGGTTTGGTGGGCTTCCAGGAAGATGTGGAGGCTTTGCCTGTAGAATGTGGCTTTGGATGTTTTATGGCATTGTCTCACCACTTGTGTCTTCAGCTATATCAGCTGTAATAACCCGCACAAAGACAGATCAGGTTTGGGGTATGACAGGTAGACATTGCCCATATTAGAGTATCTCAGTATCTGCAGCTGGCCATACTGATATGGACAGTGATGTCCCAGCTACATTTGAACATGTTGTGGCCTCTCAGTTGTGCACCCAGACTTGTAGGTGTGTATCTGCAGCTGTCGGTGTTGCTGTAGGTGATGGTCTTGCATAGCATGCAAATCTTTTGTCTGCAAGCATAGAGGCATGGACTTAGGCAGAGAGGTCAGTATTCAGAGTTGACCACTCACCTGGTTATTTTGTACATGAATACCATATGTGACACTTCAGCAGGAAAAGGGCATAACATAATGTTGCGTATTCTACAGCAGTTACACAGGCAGAGCAGTACCATTATTACCAGACTATGCCATGAGGTTCATCCTGTAAACATTACTGTTCTTTAGTTGGTGCAGTTACCGAGTGCCAAACTGGTACAGCAGCCGCCAGTGTTAATTACCCTGCTCAGGGATGTTGGTAGTGATACATGAAAGGTACACACCTTCTGTGCCTATTAGCCTATTCAATAAATCCTACTCAAGTTTACACATGGCAACACCATTTGTAGGCAGTCCATTCCCCACTGATATTCTTACTGCATGTAATAAAATATGAATGCAGTGAGTCTGTATTTACATGCAACGCATAATACAGGCGTCAGTGCACAAGCCTTATAGTGATGTAAAGTATTAGTCAAGAAAGCACATCGTAAATAAAAATTAAGTTTGCAGAAAAAAATTCATCCAGATAACCTCTTGATTCAGTACTTAAGGCTTTAGAGTACCAGATTTAGAACTGTAGAAGGCCCACTTGTATAGTAACTGTTCCTTTAAATTTCCACCTCACCTTTGATCTGTTTTATTTTTTTTGGAAGATGTAAGCCCTTAATTGGCAGTGTTTGTTCATCTGTTCAAAAATGCTTAACCTGTTCTTACCTGGAGAGTGCAGTATGCTGTATTTCATCTAGGTCATTCCTTTCACAATACTGCTTCACTGGTCTTAATCATAACACATTTCTGTCTGTATTTGCTTTATTTATTGATGGTTATGTCTGCATATTGTGTTTGGTCTGGAGTGCTGTAGACTACATGTTTTTATGTACTTACATTTTGTGAATTGTTTATTGATTGCATTATGATGTAGTATGAATCTTCTGATGTGCATCATTGGTACAACTTGAGCGTTGTGTTTGTGAATGCTGCCCATTGGGTATAGCTTAATCGTAGATCCCTCATAAACTAAGGTCAGATTTTAAGGAAGGGTATATTAAAATTTAACTGTAAAATCAGTCTTGGAGAAGTTCAAGAGCTGTACGTATTTTGTGTGTGTATGCCTTTGGAAACTATAGGAAAAGCAAAATTAGTTAAGTTGAATTAAAATAATCAGGGTATAACCTGATTATTAATTCAGCGTGCACTAAGCTCAGATTTTTTTTAAAGCATCTGCTTTTGTTAAAAACATCAAATGATGGACTAGACAGGAAAAGAAAAACATAAGATACCTTCTAGCTTGACAATATTTTTGATTGGTGAACAGTAGAGATGGTCTGAAGATCTTGATCCCCGGTTCTTGATCTGCTTTAGACTTCTAGATTATAATCTCTGTATTTAGTCGTTTGGCTTCCTGCACTAGGAATCTATTTTTTTTGTGAGAGTTTGTTGATCCGTCTTGATGAGAGGAGCAGAAAGACACATTCCTGTTCCATGTTAGATGTCACATTTTAGATCAGATAATAGATTGGAGTCCTACTTTACAACACAAGACTGTTTCTAAATGGATTAATGTTTACTCATTGAAGGTAATTTTTGAATGGAAAAACAACAAAAACAGTTCCTTGACACCACCTTCGAACAACTCGACAATTTTTTTTTTTTTTTACAGGGGAAATCCCCCCCCCCCTTCACCTCCATGTGGGGGAGATGGAATAATATATACTAACTATGAGGTCGCACAACAATGAGAAAAGTAGCAAAATCTACTGTCATTGAACATAATTTCAGTAAACAGCACCTGCTCTTTTTGCATTCAGCAAAGTTACGTTCAATCACATGCCATGCTTCCTTTCTAAACTAGAACAAACAGGACAGCTGTCCTTGGAAGCTGGAGTGATAGCGGATCACAAGGCATAGAGCAGTTCAACAGAGAGCACATTTACCTTGAAACTTCCCTTTTACACATTGTGCAGTGTGGTTTGGAAGTTTACTGATGGTTTTGAGGGGTAAGTGCTTATACCTGTAGGATACTTTTAACTTGTTAAGAGTGGTGAATATTGGTAGTTATTATGTTAATATAGCAAAAGTTTTATGTACTGTAGAGCAAGTCAGAGCTTTACTTGTAGTATGTTTTATATTATATAACACTGATCAGAGCTTTACATTAGTCAGCACTGTATTGCTAACCTACATTGAGCTATCTTGTGCTGTCTGCCTTTACACAAGACAGCATTTCCCTGGTCTCCACATGAGATATCAAAGCTAAAATAGGTGCATCCCATCCCATCCCACCCACCCCAGGAGAGGTTAGCGGGTTACACATTCTGCTCCCTTCATGCCTGGCTCTTCTAGTGGCGCAGCCGTTGTTTATACTCCAGTTACCCCAGTTTGCAGCAAGGGCTGCTTCCCTGTGCACCAGAGAGCCAGGCTAACTAGAGAGGTTAATTCTTAAGGAGTATGTAGTGCTGTCCTGTGCTTATATCAGAAAGAAAAAGAGCTCTGAACTATAGCAGAGAACTTGTACAAGTTACTTGCCACAGATTGACACACTAAACAACTACAAACTGCACAGGTGCAGTACTGGAATTCCAGAATTCATGTAAGAAGCTCCAGTATCCCCCACAGCTTCTTTAAGTTAATGCCAGGAGTGTAATACCATCCATTCATCAACTGCCATTCATACCCCTTAACACCTTGTACTACTCACTGTACTGTTATTGCTGTGGGCTGTGATACAGCATTCCAAATGATGATGATGTATTTCGATGTTTACAAAACATTGTTTTGGCATCACATTGGATAATTAAAGAAATTGGGCCCTTGAACATGACATTTAAAGTGTTGTTTGCAGCTGTCACTGCTCTCAACCTATTTTGGTAAGGCATGTTAACAGAAGGTGTCTTTTTTAACACTGACTAAAGTGTGTGGCAGAACTCCTATGAGATGCCAGCAGAAATGCTATGGTTGTCCCCTTATACTGTACATAATCATCCCAGGCCCAGGTGTCATAGTTAATTATTTGCTTTACAAGTGTCTTTCATCTTATACCTGATACAGAACAAGTCTCATTGATTTTATTTTTGTATGTCAATATATTTTTATGCGTTCATGTTTGATTTTGAGCCCTGACATTTCCAATGTAAATATCTCATATATATTCCCTCAGAAACTGTTCCTTGATTATATCCACCTTAACCCATGTCCTATTTATGTTGCAGACAAGGTTGTGGTCCCTAGATGAGATAATTCTGATGCTGTTTGTTTTGCGGATATGCAACAGGCCCATCAGAGTGGGATCAGAGTATGCTTTGTAGATCAGCTCTCAGCAGTCTATAGGAAACCAAGTGCAGAGATAGGGCTGTATGGCAATCTGTGTAGGACATTTTGTTTACATCCCGTATTCCTTTTGTGAGGAATCTCTGAGGACACTCCAGTTGTTGCATATGCCTGGACAGGTACATACCAAAGGGGGCATTGTACTCAATGACTGGCCCGATGAGGGCCGAGTACAATGGAACAGTGACATCCTTGGACCTAGATGCCATACCATTGCTTATAAATTGAGGGACACAGAATGATTTCCTTGCTACCAGAGACGCATCATGGTTAAAGACAAGGTTACACTCTACATGTGTCCCCAAATCCCTAGTCACTGGGTGTATTCTTAGGGGTATGTTACCAGTGTAGCAATTTCAAGGGTTAGTCATCTTCTCAAGTGATACTATGATGCATTTCTTGGCATTGAGTTTTGGACTGTGGCTCTGGCACCTATTGCTTATCTGTGTCAGGCCTTCTTGGAGGGTATTTGTCTCTTTGTGGAATTCTGTGACTGTAACTAGTTTGCAGTCATCTGCATACTTAGTCAGCCAAAGGCCCCTGAAGTTGACCTTGACTACAAAGAAAAGTAAATGCCAAAAAAGGAGCAGCCCCAATACCGATTCTTGAGTGACTCCACTAGTGACTGGCCTTTTTGTGGAGGTAGATTCCCCTGTACTTGGGTCCTACCTTTGAGCCAGCTGGCTAGCCACTGGGTAACATAGGGTTTTAGATCTGAACAGTCCCAAACCTACTAATATTATTTTAGGATTATGGCAAAATCAGTCTGGCTAAAGCAGTCTATTGATGGAACGATGCTGTAGTTACCAGTAATAACTTACAAATAGTTTTTATGTAATGCAAACGACTAAAGGTCGGCCTGTAACAAATATGGTAAAACAGATATAGAAAAACAGTCCGACCACCAAGGCTAAAGTCATTAAACCACGAATTTAATAAAAAATAATAAAATGGATTAGCGGTTTCACACAAAGTGCTTCATCAGATCCTATAGAGTACAAAAACAGACTACTATTTAAAATACTAATAACCAATCAAAATTCAACAAATGAATGATGCAGTGGACAAAATTTCAGGGCCAGCTTTAAAGGTATAGTAACATTCAGCCCTGGTAATCTATGTGCTTGTAAGTTAGCTATCCATCTCATTTCAGCTAATTCAGTTTTGTTGACGATGTCCCCACCTCTAATATCATATTTCACAATTTCTATAGCAGTAAAAACAAAAGAATGCCCGGCATTGAGACTAATGTGTTTATACAAAGCATTCAAAGAGTTCTTCCTCCTAATATTCCCTAAATGTTGAATTGAAGTACACGTTCTTTAAGCTTTTTATTAGTTTTACCTACATAAAATGCTTGGCAGCTATCACAGCTAGCCAGATACACAAGATTGATTAATTTACAGTCTGCATAAAGGGTAAAAGTGAAACGTCTAGATGTATCAGGATGTATACAAGCATTGTTGCGAGACATGAATTTACAAGCTTTACATGACCTACAAGGAAAGGTCCCTTATCAGTCAGACACACTATGTTCTTTCTTAAACGGTCTATAACAGAGTTGTCTCTTAAGGGATAAATTATTTCTAAAAATTAACTTAGGTTTGCCCCCCCATCTTGTCATCCGAAAGAAGAATAGGCCAATTCTTAACAGTGTCACAAATGGCATGAATATTACTACTATAAGTCAGAGAAAAAACAAATTTAGGTTGACTTACGGAACGTCTAGACAAAGCATCATTGCCTCTATGCAGATAAAGTTTTACCTATATTGTGTCTCAAACACTGCACTTGAGATGATTTCTACCTTACGTCACAGTATTTATAGCCCCTCTTAGTAAAGTCTAATATTAGGGTATTAGTTGCCTGTAAATAATCATTCTCTTCAGTACAAATCCTGGAAATACGAAGGACTTGTCCCTTCATGACATTATTGAAAATTCGTGAGGGGTGCATGCTACTCCTAAGTAGAAGGCCATTCTTCCTACAGGCTTTCTTAAACATTAATGAATCATTGTGTCCATTCTCATGAGTGACAAGTATAGCGTCAAGGAAATCTGTGCTCTTAAAAGAGTACTGCATAGTAAATGTAAAACATGTACTACTGTTCTCTAAGTAGTTAATAAAATCATATAAAGATTCAAGCGTCTCATCCCATAAGGTAAAGACATCATCAACAAAACATTTATAATAAGTCAAATTACGTTTAAAAGCATGATCAGAGAAAAACATTAGTCTCCCAATTTGCCAGCACTAAGTTGGCATAACTGTTGGTGCAGGGTGTGCCCATGGCAACACTCTGCTTCTGCCAGTATTACTTGTTGTCGAATACAAATATATTATTTCAAAATCAAATCCAAAAGTTTACAGATCAATTCAGTATGTCCATGTGCTACTTCACTAAAAATGCTCAAGAAAGATGTTGGAGTCAACACCAAAATCATTAGGTATAATGGTGAACAAAATACAGCTGTCCAATGTAACAATGATAAAATTCCTATCTATAAAATCTCTCTCTCTCGTACAGTCACCAAATGTCCGAAGAAAGTCTTCAGTATCTCTGAGGACTGCAGGTGTTTTAACCATTAACCGTCAAAAAATAGACACAGGCTCGGTGACCCATCCCCTTCCTGATACAATAGGTCATGTAGGTGGATTAGTCCTATTCTTATGTATTTTCGCTAGACCATAAAGGGAGGGAATCACTAGCTGCTCTTTTATCATAAAATCATACAAATCTTTAGTTAACAAATTTGTGATCAGTCGATCATATAAGAATACCTGCGCTTCCTGTATATAGCGATTGACATCATTCTTAGAAAGGACTGAAAAGGTATTTGCATCATTCAAAAGTTGCTGCATACTATTCAAGTAGAAACCTGTGTCTATGATAACAGTAGCCCCTCCCTTATCTGCAGGGCGAATACTTACTGCGGTGGTGGTGCTGCGGTAGCGTTGTCGCCTCACAGTAAGACGTTACTCCGTTTGATTCACAGTTAGAGCATCTTCTGTGTGGCGACATGCGTGAATGGGCGTTCCTTCGTTGAAGGTTGCGCATCAGGCCCGGCAAGTGAGCACGTAAAAATCTACTGCCAATCATTAGCGGACCGGAGTTCTGCTGTGGCTACCCCTAACCAGGAAAAGCCGAAAGACACAACAGCAGCAACATAATTGCTTAAGTGCCACTGATTCATCTGTAGTTAAATTATGAAAAGTCTTATTGCAAGTTTTATTCAAGGTGGCATACAAATCATTCTCACAGACCTTTACAAATGCCTCAACCGTGGAAGACAGCTGAGGGTTAAATAAACTGGGTTTCCTTAAAGAAGTAGTTACTCTAGAGTCATTTGCATTAAACAATATTTTCAGTGTTGCTTTTCTTGAGAATTTTCTTAGATCAGTGACAACATTGCTAACCTGCGAAGGCTTAGCTGGAACATAAGCAGCCCTTTATTGAAATTGAGTTGCGCTGCTGTTAATACAGCTGAAGAGATATTCACAACTAACATTTCTTTGGTTTCTGACAGTATGCCATCCCCCATTGCTCTAGAGAGGGTCTGCGACTCTTGCGACCCTGAAAGTATTAGTATTTTAAATGGTCTGTTTTTGTATTCTATAGGATCTGATGAAGCACTTTGTGTAAAAGCGCTAATGCATTTTATTATTTTTTTATTTTATTTTTTATTAAATCTGTGGTTTTATGACTTTAACCTTGGTGGTTGAACTGTTTTTCTATATCTATTATTTACTCAGATTAGTCCAGACCCCTTAAGATAGCCCAGACAACTAAGATTGTCTTTTTTACTTGGTCTGGTTTAGTTCATCCTTCTAAGAAGTCCAAACTTTTTCTTTTACAGCTGACTTAAGTATTCTTGTGTGACCTTTTGATGCAGTTTGTACTCGCTTTCTCTAATGGTTTGTAATATGATCAGCCTTGGTCATTTTCTTAAATTTCTTGTTATTCAGCCGCACTTGTCTCACTGCACTTCTAAAACTTTGTTTTGCTACAGGATCATTACTATGACTGTTATTCATGATACTTTTAATACAGCAGTTTCAGATTTTCTGTAACAGAGTCTCAGTTTCACTTTTTTATGGTAATTTTATAGACAGTGCATATTTTTTTGCCATATTCACGTTGCTGTCAGCATCTTTAGTATTTATGTTGGTTGGTCTGCCATGTAGTACTATAGAACTTTTTTCTCTGAACCTCCTCTGGCTATTGAATTGTCATTCACAGCTGTTTTGTTGATGCTTTCTTTCCACCTGAACGAGAGCTTTACTTGCCCATTCATCTCCAATGGCAATGGTCAAGTGTTTTAGGAGTGGTGCCAACATCTGCAAGCAGGAATTTTTAGTAAAGTTCTAGCTCCTCCTCTACATATGCTCATTGGTGGCATGTAGTGGGTATAAGCAGTGTACGTCCATGCTTCCATGTGTGATGTGATCAAGGGTCCCTGCCCCCCCGAAGAGGATTACCTCCTTGTGATCCCAGTTTACACTGCACACCTCAAAGAAGAGGATCTTTGTACATTCTGTAGTCTAACCCTTGGTACAGAGGACACCACCACAGAGTGCCTCTCATACTTGTGCTGCCATCATGCCTTCCTTTAATGAGAGGTGAACAGTCCAAGCCTGGTCATTCCTGTTTTTCTCTGTGCCAGTTACAGCATGTGCCTGAGCATCTCATTGAACTTGGGTCAGTTATGTTGTGGTCAGGGCTTTATTCCTGTATATCAGTGGGGCGGGGCGGCATAATACTAGAACATATATAGAATATTTTTGTCAGTGGTGTACTTCACATTGAATAAAATGAAACAGTTTTCTTTCAAATTGCAACTTTTGTTTAACTTCAGCCTTTTTCTAGCTTTTTTTAAAAATAGAGTAACCATGATAATCTTTTTATTGTTCATGATTCCTGCTATTATGTCAGATAATGTTCTAACATATCTCAGCAATGGAGCTTATTCTGAATATCAGCTTTTTATATCCCTTGATACCAGTGTATGTTGTGATGATTGTAGTGCTTCTGCTGTCAGGTTGGCATTTTCTGGTAGCATTGTGAACTGATACCTAGCTTTAAGAATACTTTTCAAACCACTTAATTTAGTGGTTATCATTAGTCTCTAGCATGAATAGTCTTTGTATCCTAGATGCTCTGCATATATAGCCCTTCAGGATACGTGCTAACTTCTAAATGATTTTGAGGCTTGGGTGGTAGTGTCAGTGTAGGTGAAACCCAAAGATTAGATCATAACGCTGTAGTATTCGTATCTATCAGTTTTGCTCTGTCCTTTTTGAGTCTTGCCTCTGAGGTGTGATCCAGGGGTCATTGTCTTAGCTATGTGCAGCTTCGCATCGGTTGCTAATGACCCCAACAGTGCCTTTATACTCCTAGTTACAGTGTAGCCTGTATGAATCTTCGTAAGTGTCGCTTGTCACACTGAGTCCAGTTTGAGAGGTCTGACTGTGGTATAATTCATAAGAACAAATGTTTTTCCTTCTTGCATATTGAAGGACTCTGTTATGAAATTATCATGAATTGTTTTGTGAAGTGTTCTTTTATAGACTAGGGCTTTAGTGAAGTGTACACAGATGACCTGTTTGTTATTCTGTAGCTTTGTCTGAGGCCTCTTAACGATGTCTTGGTTTTCTGATTCAGACTGCTTTTATTCCTTTTGGGCTTAATTGCTTAGTTGTGTTTTTGTGTAATATGTGTTTTTTATCTCTGGTCATTCCTTGGTGTGTCCCATTTGGTATGTCCCTGTAATTGTTTTCACTCTTTGCATGTATAGGCTTTTGATTTTGCTTGCTCTTGTCTTTCCTGATGTTTATGTCTGTATTGTTGCCCTTCATTATTCACCCTTGCACATTGCTGTCTTTCACATTTCACACGCCTTTTTATAGCCTGTAATTTTCCTCTGTTTAGGAATTCATCACTACATTTGCCATACTGTTTTGAATAACTTTTTTTTCTTTTATGTACTGCATTGATATACTTGTTTTTTGTTTCTGTCTCTGTTTTCACAGGTTTGGTCCTAATAGGATGTCTCCCAGGGTCTTCTGAAAATGTCTGTTGTGCTAGCAGACCTCATAAATGAGAGCCTCAGCTGATCACTGGCCAGTATATGTGTGCTTGACTCCTGGAAGAAAACAAATATCCTTGTAGATTTTGTGGGGTCAGGAAAAATCTGGAGAGCAACAGCATGATAACCTAACAATAGTAGCAGGGTGTAGCTTAGAAAGAATGCTGAGAGAAAGGTTAGTTAATTTTCAAGAAGGGAAACATTTCCGGGACAACAGCCAACATGGGGTCACGGGCAGAAGGAGCCATTAGAAAAACCTGATCTATTATTAGAGACTGACTACTTGTAGACATATTCTGTATGGACTTGAGCAAGACCTTTGGCTTAATCCTGCACATGTGGCTTCTAGGAATACTGCAGGATTTGAGAGTAGAGCCAAGAGTGAGAAATTGGACTGCTGCATTTTTGAGGAATAGAACTCAGAAGACTTTGGTGAGAGAAATGATGCCGGGAATAAGAAGTCTGACTAGTAGAGCACTGCAGATGTCTGCCATGTGTCCAGTTTGTTTTGCTTATTTACACATATGTGAGGGAACAGGGAAAATAGGACCCTTTTCACTGATCACACAAAGATAGATGCATACCTCTCAACCTGTTAATGCAAGAAATCTGGATAAAGCCTGAAAATAAGGGCAGATTTTAAATGTTCTTATAAACTTAGAAAGTTTCTAAAATAACAGGGTTACTGTTACCATGCATTTTCTGAAGTATATGAAGTCTGAAACTCAAATGCATATAGTTACTTAATGACTTCAGTCCTCAATGACTTGCCTGAGAACCCTGGATTTTATGACGAAAAGACCAAAAATATGAGGCATAAATCTGGACAGTGAAGAAGTATGGGTAGATGATGTAGTGGATGTTGAGGGAAGAGTTTTAGGAAAGATTTGGAAAGACTGACCAGGTAGACATAAAGGTGGCAGTTGAGGTTCATTGCTGTTTAGCCATATCAGTCTTTATGGGAGAAAGAAGGTCATATCAAAAGAACAGGATCTGATTGTGTTGGTTGCACAGGGACTGGAGAGAGGGAGAGGACAGAGTGAAAGAATGATTGCAACAGCAAAAAAAATGCATGCTAAGGCATGTGATCAGTGGAACAGAATTTGAAGCAAAAACATAGATGTTAAGTTGTCAATCTCGCCTTCATTCTTGGTGGATGGGTTCGGAGCCGAACCTCGGCTCCGACTCGGCCACTTACTAAAGCTCGAGAGCTAATTTTACCGGCTCGAGGCAACCCTATATCCCATGATGCTAGGCGATAACTACCCAGATCTCGTTTGCCGCTTTCGCTTGCGAGGTGCGTTTTTACCGGCTCTTGGTAAGTCTTGGAGTTTATATATATATCACCTTTCTACTTAGTTTCCCACTCCTTTCTTGTTTAGACTAATTTAACGGTTAATTTAAAACCTTTTCCCCGTTAGTAACCTTTCTTTCCCCTTATCCCAAATTATACATCCCTCCCTTTAGGTTAGGCCTTAGGCCTGCCCCTTTCCTAATTCCTGACAGGGATTCTGTACTGAGTTTGTGGTGTGTTTCTACCCCTGTATCCCTGTTTTTCTTAGTTTGTGTGGTTTTGGGCGTGTGTGTTTGTGTGTTTTTTACATTTGTGCCCTTTTACTTCGACAGCACTATGTCGAAGGACACAAAGGTCTCAGACTTCAAGAAGTGTGACTCATGCTGTCAGAAGATGTCTCTGACAGACGGTCACACTTCTTGTGTTTACTGCCTGGGACCTCTGCACCTGCAGGACTCTTGTTCTGTGTGCCATGCATTCAGCCCAAGAGTCCTGCAGGAGCGCAGGAACAAATTAATCTTAAGGGGCTTATTAAAGCCCGAGGGCTCCCCATCTAAGTCTGTGCTGGGGATGCCCTCGAAGCCAGCCAAACCATCGGCTCCGAGTTCTAAGCCTTCAGCTGCTGGCTTACTATCTGTGGCAAGATCGGCTCCGGCTGGAGCCGATACTTCTGTCTCGCAGCTTCCAGCATCGGCTCCACTCTGCGCCGATACCGCTGAGCCTCTACTCTCACTGTCGGTTCCGGCTGGAGCCAACGTATCTTCGGCTCCATCGGCTCCATCCATCTCCAGGAAGAGGTCCAGATCCCCATCTTTGGAATCGATCCATTCGGCTCCGGGGTCACCCTTGCTCTCGGAGCGGAGCCATCAGAGCCGTTCTTCTCGGTCGTCCAGGCTTTCCGACCATGACCTTGAGAGAGTGGTTAGTAGACTGTTAAAGTCTCAGGCACTGGCCCAAATGCTTCATAGCCCATCTCATCAGACAGTGGCTATTTCAACTCCCACCTACTATTCCTCCTTCGACTCTCCCTCAGAGTTCGGAGCCGGAGCTCCTCGGAGCCGTGACTGTTGTGACGTCAGAGCCGATACCTCCCCCTTCGGCTCCATCGTCCTCTGCTCCGATATCCTCCTTGATGCCTTTATTGGAGGGATCCAGGCACCTGGTCTGTCTCGCCGGCTCCGAGGGGGCGAGTGTCATTGGACCCTTGTCCGACCCCGTTCTCCCTCTCAGAGCGTCGGCACTGATGAGCTCGGCCCCGACATCGGCTACGGAGCCGTCCCTGTCGGTGCGGCCTGGGGTTCCTACTTCTTCGGAGCGGGAGCCCTCTGGCCTGTCTGATAGGGGAGCCTTCGAAGTGATGAGGAGCGTACTAGCCCCAGGGCATGGTCAACAGTCAGCTCCATCAGCTCCTCCCACTACAGTGCCTGCTGACGTCTCTTCCCACTCTCTTGCTCCCAGACCCAGAGATCCAACGCCTCAGGTTTCCCCACTGGAAATATCTTCCTCTTCCGAGGCTTCTCCTGACCCGTCAGGTGAACCTCCGCGCAAGAGGACATGTAAGAGGAAGCATGTGGACTCCCCTGAGTCCATTACATCCGATACCGACTTGGATGAGTCGGAAGGATCCCCAAAGTCCCCCTCTGAGGATGTGTCTTTCTCAGACATCCTTGAAATCCTCAAACAGAGGGGGAACTGGTCTTCCCTTAATCCTTCTGAGGACGAGTCGGTTTACCTGGAGGCATTTGGTTCTCGACCCTCCACCTCCTGGGTGTCTCCACCTTTCGACCCCCTTATGGAAGTGGTGGCACAGAAGGTGTGGACGGCCCCGGATTCGGTGGAACCCACCCCACGGAGGCCTTCTAAATTTATTACGGCTCCAGCTGATAGGCAATTTTTAACAAAAGGTGTCTCGGTTGATGCCATGGTGGTGGCTGCAGCCACCAAGAAGGAATTAGCCGATCCTTCAGTACCTATCCATCCTCCTAACAAGGATTCTAGGACTATGGATAGGTATGGTAAGCGGATGTTTTCTTCAGCGACCTTTGCCATGGGGTCGCTGAATTACTTGTGTCACTTCACCCGCCTTCAGAGAGATGTTCTCAAAGAGTTGGGTGACGTTTTACAGGATCCGTCAGCTGCTGGGTCCCAAGATAAAATCAGCTCACAGCTAGGAACCCTAAACTCCATTGATGTTCTTCGTCTTCCATTGCTGCAGTCCTGACTATTGGGTATAGTCCGCGTCCCAGTCGGCCCGAATACCAGAGTATAAGGCTGACGTCGGTCAGGGCGCATTAGACTGACGTCAGTACGTCAGGGTACTAATGCGCATGACCGACGTCATATCCTCAGTCTTTTTTGCCGCATGGTCCGATGCAGAAGCAATTTTGCGAGTGCAGGTTGGCGTTCTGAGATTTTCCGAAACCGGAGTTTCAGACCGAAACAGAGTTGGCTAAGTAACCCCGTTGGGGAACATTTTGGTTTTTTCTTGCCTCAGTATTTAACCGGATGTCAGAAAAAGTGAATAACTGTATTTCTTGTGGGAAGCAGATACCGCATAGGGATTATCATACATTGTGTATACCTTGTTTAGGGCCTGAGCACGGCGTTGTTGGTTGCCGCTCTTGTGCTAGATTTAACAAGCGCACTATTAAGAGGAGGCTAGATTGTGCTAGGTTAGTGTTTGGAAAGCGTTGCAATTATAATATGCCGTCGGATGCTCCGACGCCCGCTTCATCCAAGAAGCGCAAGGACAAAACAGTGAAGCCTAGGGGTGAGGAACCGGCAGTCCCGGACGTCGGTTCTTTAGTAGGCTCAGTGGAGCCAGAGGTTTTGCCAGGAGTCTCCGTGGAGTCTCAGGCGGATACTTTATTGTTACAGGATGTGCCTTCTCAGGAGGTAGGCCAGGCTGAGGGGCTTCTGAGGTAACTGTTCTTCCCTCTCTTCCCAAGGTAGTTAGGGCCTCTCCTTCTGTTGCCAAAGCTTCTTTTAGAGGTAGGCCAAGTTCAGCTTCTGTGGGGGCTTCTCCTTGCATTTCGGGCTCTGTGCCTAAGAAACATATGCTTAAAATGGCTGAAGATTTGATTACTCTAATTAGAGGTTCTATGCCCCCGCCTGATAAGAGGCCTAGGGTGGAACAGGAGTTTGATAGTTTTGAACAGTGTTCACAGGCTTCAGAGTCTTCTGTGGAAGACTTACAAGAGTTTCCTACTTATTCTGATTCTGATGTGGATGATTCCACTCCTACAGCTTCTCCTCCTGAGGATTTTTCATTTTCAGAGGCTCTTCACTCCATGAGGGAGCACTTTAAATGGGAAGGCCAGGATTACTCTGATTCCAGGAAAAGGCTTAGGGAATTCTTGTTTTTACCCCAGCATAGGCCCTTAGCTATTCCTCCTGTGTTGAATGTGGTGGAGGATGTTTTGCAGAGGCTTCCCTGAACCCTGACTCCTTGCCTCCTGCTCCTGTTAAGCCTGATAGGTATTATAGGGTGCCCGAAGCTCATAAGTATTTGTTTAAGAGTCCTAGGGCGGACCCAGAAACTATTTCTCAGGGGCCTAAAGGTGTTAAAGCTTCTGTGGTTAAAAATCCTGTACCTTCTGATAAAGAGGCAAGGGCTTTGGATAGGTGGGGTAAGAAAGTGTATACTTCTTCCACTCTAGCCATGAGGGCATTGAATTGTCAGTTTCACATGCTAAAATATCAGAATTATCTCCTTTCACAATTGAAATCTAAGGTGGATGCTTTGGCGGAAGGTATTGAGTGTAAAGAATTGCTGGATTTGGTTCATGTGTCTGAACAAGTGGGTAAGCATTCTTTGCAGTGTGGTTTTGATGCTGTTCAGGCCTCCTCGAGGGTGGCTGCTACTAGTTCTGTTCTTCGCAGACATGCCTGGTTGAAGGATCAGAATTTAGCTGAGCATGTTAAGACCAGGATTTTGGATGCTCCTTTACAGTCTGATGTGTTGTTTGGTCCGCCTGTGGAAGCAGTCTTAAAGAAAATGGAAGACAAAGCTAAGTCTATGCAGACTGTTAAAGATTTTTGCAGGTGCAGCCTCCAGTTTAGTAGAAATTGGCCTGCTAAGGGGTGGACATATCCTGCTTATGGTTCCCAGTCTAGGGGTAGGTCTAGACGTGGTAGGGGCAGGGCTCAAGGTTCATTTAGGCCTAGATCAGAGAGTTCACCTGCTCAGACTTCTGGTGAGGGCAGGGGTCAGTCCTTTCGTAAGCAGACCCAATGACCTGCCTTTTCAGCTGCCAGTGGATTCTCGTCTGGCAGCTCCTTTGGGAGGAAGATTGTCTCTTTTCAAAGAAAATTGGGATTTAATCACTCAAGACAGATGGGTGCTGGATATCATTCATCACGGTTACAGATTTTATTTCCACACAATGCCCCCTTTCAAAGGCATGCCAGATGTTCCTCCTCCGCAAAGAAAAGAGGCTCACAAGCAAGTTTCTCAGTTACTCCAGATAGGGGCCATTCAGCCAGTCCCTGTATCAGAAAGGGGCTTGGATTTTATTCTCGCCTGTTCCTAGTACCAAAGAAGGGGAACACGTGGAGACCAATTTTGGATTTATCTATCCTCAACACTTATCTGGACATTCCCAAGTTCAAGATGTTGACGTTACAGCAACTGTTACCTCTGCTGGGCAAGGATCACTGGATGGTAACTTTGGATCTCAAGGAAGCTTACCTTCATGTGCCTATAAGGCTAAGTTGCAGAAAGTATCTGCGGTTTCGAACTGGAGATTTTCATTATCAGTTCTCTGCATTGCCCTTTGGCTTATCTACTGCGCCCAGAGTATTCACAAAGGTTCTGGCTCCAGTGATAGCTTACTTCAGGCTTCAAGGCATTCAAATCTATCCTTACTTGGGCGACTGCCTGATTCTGGCTCAAGAAAAGGAAGACCTTCTACAGCATCTGGAATATGTCATAGCAGTGCTAAGATGCCTAGGGTATTCTGTGAACGAAATAAAGTCCAGTCTAGTACTCTCTCAAGACATGTGCTTTCTGGGTGTGAGACTGAATACAGCAGCCCAGATGGCTTTTTAACCCCGGACAAACAAAAGAGTCTGTCACTTTACTTCCATCAACTATCTCATCAGTCCGTGCTGACTGCAAGGACAGTCCTTCAAGCATTAGGGTTCATGGCATCTTGTATTCTGGTGCTTCCCAATGCCAAACTGCATATGAGGAAGCTGCAATGGTATCTCAAAAATGTATGGACACAGCACTGCCAAGATTTGGACACTGTCATTCACATAATACCTTGCCTTCAAAAGGAATTCTTGTGGTGGGCTCAGGAATGTCACCTAAACAAGGGACTCTCTGTGACCCGGCCAGAGGCGAGTCAGATTTTAACGACAGATGCCTCGGACACTGCTTGGGGAGCTCATCTAAATGGAAAGTGGATACAAGACAAGTGGCCTGCCAGACTACAGCATCTACATATCAACATGAAGGAGATGTTAGCAGTCCAGTTTGCATTGATGGCTTTCAAGGAGTTACTTCTTCCAGGGCAGGTGTTGATTCTAACAGACAACACAACTGTCATGTGGTACATCAACAAGCAAGGGGAACACATTCTTATCCTCTATGCAGGCAAGCAATGATTTTATGGGAGACTGCGTTAAGCCTGCAACTAACTCTTCAGGCAAGGTTTCTGCCAGGAGCACAGAACTCCTAGCAGATGTATTAAGCAGACAAATCATGGATCCCCACGAGTGGAAACTGGATCTTCATGTATTTCAGAAATTGACAGTGTCATGGGGAACTCCAGACATAGATCTGTTCGCTTCTCCACTAAACCACCAGCTGCCAAAGTATTGCACAAAGGGGTTTCATCACACAGCTTGGAAAGTGGATGCTCTGTCTTTCAGTTGGAAAAACCTTCATGTCTATGCCTTTCCACCTCTGCCTCTTCTTCCAAAGGTATTATTAAAGGTCAGACAAGACAGGCCAAGGATGATTTTGATAGCTCCAGATTGGCCTCGGCAACACTGGTACCCACTTCTACGGAGTCTTGTAAAGAAGCCTCCATGGCCTTTACCTCTGATTCCTCATCTGTTATCTCAGAAGGACGGTCATCTGCTCAATGTCAAGCTTCAATCTCTTCATCTCACAGCTTGGCATATTCTGTGTTGAAGCACAGCAGGTCTCAGCTTCCTCAACAAGTTTTAAATGTGATTATGGAAGCTAGAAGGCCTAGTACTAGGAGAGTGTACGCAGAAAAATGGAAGAGATTTTTATTTTGGAGTACAGCAAAGAATTTGGAGATTTCAGAGCCTAATTTGAGTGTGGCTCTTCAATATCTTACTGAATTATTGGACAAAGGTTTGTCCTTCTCTTCCATAAAGATTCATGCTGCAGCAATTTCAGCTCACTATGATTGTGACCCACCTTTGTTTTCGCATCCTTTGTTCAAGCAGTTTCTTAGAGGGGCAAAGAATATAAGACCCCCACGTAGAGCTCCTACTCCTGCTTGGGATCTCAATTTTGTGTTGGAAAAACTTACTCTACAACCTTTTGAGCCTGCAGCTACTGCTGAATTGAAATATTTGTCATGGAAGACTGCTTTTCTGTTGGCTATTACTTCTGCAAGAAGGGTGTCTGAGTTGCAGGCCCTTATGGCAGTAGAGCCCTTTGATTTTCCATAAGGACAGGGTATCATTACGTACTAATCCTTCCTTTATGCCTAAGGTGGTTTCTAGTGTGGCTTTAAACCAAACTATTCATTTGCCTACGTTTTTGCAGATCCTCAAAATAAAGGGGAAAAGATTTTGCACACTTTAGATGTACACAGGCAATTGCGTTATTATTTGAGCAGGACTAAGAATTTTAGGCAGTCTCAGCAGTTACTTGTTTCTTTTGCTTTGAGTTCACAGGGCAAGCCTGTGTCAAAACAAACTATTTCTAGGTGGATTGGCTTTTGCATTGCATTTTGTTATTCCCATCATGGCAAAGAGGTTCCAGCTGGGATTAGGCCTCATTCCACTAGGGCTACTGCCACTTCAACAGCATTTCTAAGGGGGGTGGCAACTAAGGATATTCTGGAAGCAGCTACTTGGAGTTCAGTGCATACTTTCTCTAGGCATTATCACCTGCCTATATACTCTAAGACTAGGGCTGGTTTTGCCACAGCTGTTTTACAAGGCATGTTGTCAGCTCCTGCTACTTTATAATTTGCCAGCCTCCCTTACCTCTGCTTTGGGATTCTACCCAATAGTCAGGACTGCAGCAATGGAAGACGAAGAACATAGTACAGTTTTGTACCTACCATAAATGTAGATGTTCGAGGATTCCATTGCTGCAGTCCAATTTACCCTCCCTCCTTCCCCTCTGTGTTTCGGGGTGGTTGTGTAGGTGAGTTTACATGCTTATATTTTCTATATATATGTATATATTGTTGTATATATTATACATGTTTTTGGTGCAGGTTGTTTTGGGGGCTTGTCTTTTTGGGTCTTCTGACATCTGGGGCAAGAAAAGACTGAGGATATGACGTCGGTCATGCGCATTAGTACCCTGACGTACTGACGTCAGTCTAATGCGCCCTGACCGACGTCAGCCTTATACTCTGGTATTCGGGCCGACTGGGACGCGGACTATACCCAATAGTCAGGACTGCAGCAATGGAATCCTCGAACATCTACATTTATGGTAGGTACAAAACTGTACCTTAACTCCTCCATGCGGCTCATTTCCTATGCAGCCGATGGAGCGAGTAGGGCCGCAGGCACAGGTGTGGCCTTAAGGCGTCACGCCTGGATGCGGCTTTGTAATTTTGCAGACCCCTTCAAGGCATCCTTCACTAACTCCCCTTTTGATGGTTCGACGTTGTTCGGGCCTCAAGTGAAAGACACCTTGACCAGATGCGAGCAAGATGGCAAGACTCTTTCTGCCATAGGAGTCCGTTTCTCCACCCCTTCCAGACCATATCCTAAGGGTCAAAAGGGTGGAAAGATGTGGTTCCGCAAATCACAAGGAGTCACGCCTGACGCAACAGGTCAGTTTACCCCCAGAGGCAGAGGGGGTAACAACAACAGACGCTGCCCAAGAGGCAGAGGGGGTCCGCAGAATCAGGGTAGCAGAGAAGTCTCTCTCTGACAAACCCTTCCAACATCCCTGAGGTGTTGCCCGACTGTCCACCTTCGGAGGCAGTCGGGGGAAGATTGTCGCTGTACCCAAAAGCCTGGCTCTCCCTCACTTTAGACAAATGGGTACAGTCGGTTATATCCGAGGGTTACAAAATTCCCTTTATCCAAACCCCAACTCAACAAAAGGGAACCATTCCAGACGTTCCACCCAGTCTAAGGGAACAAGCAGTGCTAGAAATATCAAAACTACTAGCAAAAAGAGCCATCCAGCCAGTCCCAGCAGACCAACTAGGATCCGGAGTCTACTCAAAGTTCTTTTTGGTGCCAAAAAAAACAGGGGACTGGAGACCAATATTAGATCTCAGCAAACTAAACAAGTTTGGAAAAAGGACAAGATTCCAGATGGTCACGCTATAGTCCATTCTACCCTTTCTGGGCAAGGACAATTGGATGTGCTCCGTGGACCTTCAGGACGCGTACTATCACATCAAAATTCACAGGCGCTCCAGAAGGTTTCTCCGCTTTCGGCTGGGGGCCAGTCACTACCAGTTCAGAGCCCTGCCCTTTGGTCGCACTACAGCCCCCAGAGTGTTCACCAAATGTATGGCAGCGGTTACGGCTCACCTGAGGCGTCAAGGATTCCAGGTGTTTCCATATGTAGACGACTGGCTCCTCACCGCCACCACCAGGCATCAACTTCTTCAGGCCATAGATTACACCATTCACATTTGCAGAGGGCTAGGAATCTCTATAAATTTTGAAAAGTCTGCCTTGTCACCTTGTCAATCTATTACCTTTATAGGCGCCAACTTGGACACCGTGCAGCTCTCAGCAAAGTTAACAGATCAAAGGATCTTAGATATTCAAAACCATGCCCATGTTCTGCTTCAGAGTGACAGAATTCAAGCCAGGTATGTCCTGAAAGTATTGGGGCTCATGGCGGCCGCCATCATACTTCTTCCTCTTGCCCGCCTTTACATGCTTCTTCTACAGTGGATGCTTTTCGCCCAATGGTCTTTCCAACAACTCCCTAACAAGATCATGATAACTCCAATTTGCAAAAATCATCTGTCTTGGTGGATGTTGTCCCCTCAAGTCCATCAAGGCAGACCCTTTATTCCTCCCTCCCCGGTTGCCACGGTCACATCGGACGCTTCCCTGATCGGGGGGGGGGGGGCATTTTCAGGACAGGACAGTCCATGGCACATGGCAACCTTTCGAATGCCACCTGCACATAAATGTCCTGGAGATGAGAGCAGTGCTTTTGATGTTGCAAGCCCTCCACGACTCTCTTCCCCTGGGAACTATTGCAATCCGAACGGACAATATGTCCGTAGTGTGGTTTATCAACAAGCAGGGCGGAACCAAGTCCTATCCCCTTTGTCAAAAAGCACTCAGACTTTGGCAATGGGCGATCTCTTCTCAGCGGTTTCAGATAGCAACGCATATCCCCGGGAAGTCCAACATCATAGTGGACAGGTTGAGCAGAGCTATTCTCATGCCACACGAGTGGTCTCTCAATCAATCTGTGACGGAAGAGATTTTTCAGAAGTGGGGCCTTCCTTGCTGCGATCTTTTTGCTACACCTCAAAACAGCAAATGCCCCGACTTCTTCACCCTCTTCCCCCTTCCAGGCCATCCCCCCAGAGACGCTCTAGTCCACGGTTGGCCTCGGGGACTTCTTTACACCTTTCCACCCCTTCCGTTAATATCACAGGTAATTCAGAAAGCAACCGCCTTGAGAGCCAAGATAATTCTCATTGCCCCTTATTGGCCTCGACAGATATGGTTTCCGTTCCTGCATCGTTATCTCTTGGAGCAGCCTTGGCATCTGGATCCAGTGCCAGATCTTTTGGCCCATCAGTCGGGGCAGCTGCACCAATCCCTCCATTCTCTCAACCTCACTGCTTGGTTGCTCCACTTCCGTCCCTAGCCAGGCTTCCTATGATTTCAAATCCCGTCCGGGATATCATAGTAGCTTCCCTTAAGTCTTCCACCAGAAGGATCTACACTAGTAAATGGCAATGTTTTTCCTTCTGGGCAAAGGCTAGAAATATAGAGCCGTTCACTGCTCCAATTCACACAGTCTTGGATTTCCTAGCTGAAATTTTTCATTCAGGATCTTCATCCTCCACAGTAAAAGTTCAGTTGGCAGCCATTTCAAATTTTCACATAGGCCTGTCGGACTGCAGCATCATGTCCCATAAGCTTTGCAAAGCATTCCTTAGAGGTGTCTTTTTACTAAGACCCCCGATCAAAGATCCTCCACCACAGTGGGATCTAAACTTAGTTTTAACATCCTTGATTCTACCTCCCTTTGAACCTGCGGCTTCGTGTTCATTGAAATTACTTTCCTGGAAAACACTCTTCCTGGTCGCTGTTGCATCTGCTAGGAGAGTATCTGAACTTCATGCCCTCTGCATTCGTCCTCCTTACTTAGTCTTCCACAAAGACAGAGTTTCTCTAAGAATGAATCCCTCTTTCATAGCCAAGGTGGCTTCGCAGACAAATTTAAATCAATCAGTTTACCTCCCAGTTTTCTTCCCTAATTATTCGAACAGGGCAGAGCAAAAACTGCATTGTCTGGACGTTCATCGTCAGCTCCGATATTATTTGGACAGAACTAAACAAATCAGGAAATCTGATCAACTCTTTTTATCTTATGCAGAAAATAGGAAAGGCCTTCCAGTATCCAAGGTAACCCTATCTAGGTGGCTCTCTTCTCTGATCACGTATACTTACCAACTCAGAGGTAAAGAATTGCCTTCTAGGCCAAGAGCCCATTCAACCAGGGAGCTAGCCACATCAA
The DNA here is from genome assembly GCF_019279795.1 of Protopterus annectens. Taxonomy (NCBI): domain Eukaryota; kingdom Metazoa; phylum Chordata; order Ceratodontiformes; family Protopteridae; genus Protopterus; species Protopterus annectens. The sequence goes on along the minus strand of NC_056741.1, from coordinate 1,380,335,877 downwards.
CAGCCTTTCAACCTAGACTACCAATAGACACTATTTGTGCAGCAGCCACATGGGCTTCTCCTCATACTTTTGTTTCGCATTACAAATTGGACATGGCCTCCAGAAACAGGGCAAATTTTGGTTCCACCGTTCTCAAGAGTCTGTTCCAATGAGCCACCCAGGATGAAGGTGCTAGGGACGTGGTCCCATCCAGCAAGAATTAAGGTGAGATTGACAACTTAACATTGAGAAGTTATGTACCTACCATAACGTTCCATGTTAGTTGTCTTCTCTCGCCTTCTTTCTTGCGTTTCGCCCACCATCCCCCTAGCCTGGACAGATCGAGAAGATTTCCCCTTCTTTGAAGGGTCCTCATCTTGCACTTTCCGCCAAATAGCTTGTCCTAGGGTAACTACAGCTTAGATAGCGATGCTTTCGGGGTTATCCTTTTCCTCCTCCTTTCCAGTTGGAGGACTATATTGCCTAATGTTGTTTCAGCTACCAAATGAAATCTGGGTAGTTATCGCCTAGCATCATGGGATATAGGGTTGCCTCGAGCCGGTAAAATTATCTCTCGAGCTTTAGTAAGTGGCCGAGTCGGAGCCGAGGTTCGGCTCTGAACCCATCCAGCAAGAAATAAGGCGAGAGAAGACAACTAACATGGAACGTTATGGTAGGTACATAACTTCTCATTTCTACCACTATTCTTAGCCCTGGTCAAATCACGCCTTGAGCATTTTGTGCAGTTCTGGTAGGCTATTCAAGGAGTTGGTATCAAGCTTTTGGAATGAGTCGAGATGAAATCCATTAAGATGTTTCTGGAATTGAGAAGAGAGGATATGATCATACACTTGAGCTGGAACTGTTCTCAGTAGGGATTAAAAATGATTGGGTCATGATATATCTGGCAGTTAGGACAGAGTATTAAGGGTCTGAGTTGTTCGTGCGATGCTTCCTGTAGCTAGGGGCAGAGGGTTTGATTCTTTCCACCTTCATTATTTGCCTAATGTATGGCTCTGATTACATTACTTAACCAGATGGTGAAGTCAGGTCACCCTTGAAAATGAACACTTGTGTTCAACTGGTTTACCTGTTTAATAAATGCATAAAAATGAATATGGGTGCCCATGATCTTGCCAAAGAGATTTGAAGGCAGCCATCCTAAACAGGAAGGGTAGAGTGAGAAGGATTGGTCACAGGCCAAAGATTCTAGGAACTAGCTACTCCTTCACTTAGTGAGTTATGCACTAGTGGAGTGGACTGTTAGAGGGAACTGTAGGGATGGAATACACTGAGGCATTCAGGATGGCATGGTATAGGTGAAGAAAGGTTGAGAGATAGGTGGAAGGAAACAGATGGAGGTGAAGTAGAATTGTGAGGGGTAGGGGGTATGTAGCAGACTGGGAGAGACAGAATGTTGCATGCACGTAAGGATCATACTAGTTAAGTTTATTGTTTCCTTTTGTTGTTAAACAAATGTGTTATTGAATAATATTGTGCTTCAAATGAATTGCAGAAACCAAACCAATTGTGCTTCTGCTTCTATGTAGCTACACCAAGTAAGGATGGATGTTGTGGTTTAAAAGCAATGTTTTCTTCCTGGCAGTTGGTACAAAGATGTCCAGTAGCAGACTGCATCCCCTCTCACCCCCCCCCCCATAATAACCAAACACCTTTCTAAAAATAAAAGACAAGCGTAAATATTCACATTGTGTTGCCAACATGGAAGGCACTATTCCAACATACCTTTTTTCCAGGTTAAAGGTAAATGTCATTGTCTCAAGATATTTCAGGTGAAATGAAAGAGTACTTAGTCATCATTTACCGTCATGATCATGGTAATTATCAACATAAGCCCTTTTTTTCCATTTTCTACATGATTTTGGGGTTGGGGTGTCATCAGGTGCCGGATGACTGTAATTTTTTGTATAAATGTCCTTCTGTAGTATCTATCTCTTCAGAAAAGCCCGTCAAACTCTTGCCCTCTACTAAGTTCCTTCTTTCTGATAATGATAGTAGGACCACGGAGAGGTTTGGCAAGCAGGCTTATACTGTTGCCACCTTATCCTTTCAGGCCATCAACTGCCAGACTCCTGTGACTTGATATGTTTTGGCTCCTCTTTCTCAGGTGTGTCAGATATGTTTTGGCTTCTCTTTCTCAGGTGTGTCAGATAATTTCTGATCTTCCTGACTCTGAGGGGAATGCCTCTGCCTTTTCTCAGCTAGGTTCCACCTCTCAAGTTGCCCACATTCTATTAAGTGCAGTTGTGATGCAGTTGATGCTTCTCCCAGAGCTGCTGCATTTGGTTCTGTTATGAAGTGATACTCCTGACTTTGTCTTCAGGCTCTCCATGAAGACATTAAGGCCAAATTGTCGAATGCTCTTATAGATGACAAAAATCTTTTTGCCTGTGCTGCTGCTGAACTTTTCAAGTCTCTTCAGGATAAAGGCAAGGCCTTACAGGAGTTAAAACATATTTTTCTTTCTCCTATTCCTAAGTTCCAGAAGGATTGCCCTACTAAATATGCCTTTATTCACAGGAAATTGTGCCTTCCACCTAAAAGTAAAAAGGGTGCTAGACGTTTGACTCCTGCCAAGTCTACTCAAACTCCTATTTTACAGAAACCTTCCTTTCAGGACAAGCCGGGTTCTGTGTAACAGTTTGCTTCCCCTTTCCTCAGCCAGGTCCCTTTATCCTTTCATCTTTCTCTGTCCCTTCCAAACTGGTTATCAGCCAGGGGTATTTCATGGTTTGGAAATCCCTTCCTCCATTTTTGAGCATCCGTTAACCACCTCAGGAACAACTTCTCTTTTCCCCAGAGGTACCTCATTCTGTTTTGACTCAGGGCACCATTCAGTCTGTACCCCTGACCCAGGTGTTTCTGGTTTCCAGGATGGAGGGCCCCTGGAGACCCATTTTGGATCTTTCCCACCTCAACACCTTTCTCTTATTTTCAGATGTTGTCTAACCTTATTTCCTGTTCTTCTTCTTCCCTGGGCCTTTTTGTTCACTCTGGACCTCAAGGATGCCTACCTTCATATCGCCATCCATACCCTTTTCAGGGAGGTTTTTTTTTTTTTTTTTTTTTTTTTTTTTTTACATTTCTGTGGTTCTTCCTTGCATTTTCATTTTTCTGCTTTGCCCTTTGGCCTCTCTACTGCCCCAATAGTATTCACCAAATGCCTTGCTCCTGTCATTGCTTTTTGCAGGATAAGCGGAGTTCAGATCTTTCCTTATCTGGACAATCTGCTCATTCAAGCTTCCTCCCCTAAGGGTCTGCTCCAGGATCTTCAATTTACTGTTTCCCTGTTGCAGAGTCTGGAGTTTACCATAAACTTTCAAAAATCAGTTCTGATTCCTTCCCAGGATCATATTTTCCTTGGTTGCAGGATCCAGACCATTCTCATTTTGGCATCTCCACCTGCCCCAAAGTATCTTTCTGTTATTGCCCTTTGCCAGTCTCTCCTTCCTCTGATGTAAGTCACTGCCAGGGAGTTCCTCAGGGTCTTAGGGTTCATGGCTTCCACCATTCCCATACTTCCTTTGGCTAAGCTCCATATGAGAACTACAGTGGTACCTCAAGTCAGTGTTGCTTCAACATTGCCACCCCCTGGACTTTCTAATTCCCTTCCTTCTTTGTCTCAAGCTTAAGCTTCAGTGGTGGATTCATCAGCTTTATCTCAATCCAGGGCTTCTTTTTCAAGCTCCAACCCCAATTCAAGCTCTTTACAGATTCTTCAGACAGAGGATGGGGGAATGTCTTCAGTTCTTTCAAAGTTCAAAGTCTCTGGCTTCCTCATTAGATTAAAGGAGATGAGAGCTCTGCCTCTAGTTCTTCAAGGTTTTCATTCCCTTTTTCATCCCAGGGCCCCTCAAAATTTTCACAGGCAGCACCACCGTAATGTAGAATGTCTTATCTTCTTTGCAGACTAGCTCTTGAGGTCTGGGCTCTAGCTGTCCAGTCTCAAGTGACATTTCAGGCAGTTTACATTCCCTCAGAATGCAGTCTGGTGGCAGACTCCTTGAGCATTTTAGGTACACAAGCTCATGAATGGATGGTTCACAGAGATGTGTTTCATTGTCCAAATGGAGTGTTCCTCAGGTAGATCTTTTTGCCTCCTCTCTGAATAGACAGCTTCCTCTATTGTGTTCCATAGTACTAAGTCCTCTGGCTTGGAAAGTGGATACCCTGCCTTTTACTTGGAAGGGGATGTTTCTGTACGCCTTTCGTCCCCTTCCTCTGCTTCCAAGAGTCTCGCAAAATATCAAGCAGAACTCTCCCAAAATCTTGCTAGTGACTCCCTTTTGGATGAGACAACAGTGGTTCCCCCTTTCTTTTTCATTTGGGCCAGGGGCATTCACCACAAATTAGCTCACCGGCTGGATCTACTCACACAAGACAAGGGATCTCTTATCCATCCTCACTTGTCCACTCTTCAGCTGACACTGTGGGTGATAGGGTTTTGATCCCTTGTAGGTACCTGTTTTCTGAGGACATGCTTCAGGTCCTGCAGGAGGTCAGGAAGCCCAGTACCAGAAAATCATACTTGTCCAAATGGAAAAGATTTTCTTTATGGCGTCTCTCTTGAAACCAGAATCCTTTATCCGTTCTAGTTCCTATGGTTGTATTTTATTTGTGTGATCTGCTCCATGCTGGGTTAGCATATTCTACAGTTAAAACTCACCTATCAGGCATTTTTGCTTATCTGTATTTGGTTCCTTCCCTGGCCTATAGGTTTGAGTTCAAACAGTTTCCTAAAGGCATCCTTCATGTCAGCCTTCTCAAGATGCCTATTCTTCCTTCCTGTTAACTTAATTTTGTTTTTGGAAAATTGACAGTCTACCTTTAAGCCTGCTGCTTCTAGTTCCTTACAGCATTGCTTTTCTTTTGGCTCTGACTTATGCTAAGAGAGCATTAGAGCTTCAGACTGTCGTGGCTGTTCCTCCTCTTTTGATTTTTCACATTGACAGGGTGTCTCGTCATACTAATCCTTCTTTTATGGCCAAGGTGGTCAATCAGTTGTCTCTTAATCAGTCTGTTCATTTCCCTTCCTTTTTTGCTTCTCTGCAGTCTGCCAGTGAGAAGGTTCTTCAAACCTTGGATTTGCACAGACAGCTCAGATGCAACAGGTCTTCTAAAAAAACATCTACAATTGTATTTAGGTTTGTTACTGACAGTTGTAACTCCATACGAATTGCAGGAGGAGTCATTACTGGGCACACTGCGGGTACTGAGAAGAGCACTTGTGGCTAACATCAAAGATTGAAACAATACTAATTTCATGAACTTTAATCGCACTTCGACTTAAGAATGCAGTCCATTCCTGCCATGGTATTAGAAACCCAAAAGACTTGGTGAAGTTAAAAAAGGGAGTAAGACTAAGGATATTCAGATCTGAGCAGCTTTTTGTTTCCTTTCATCCCAGGTCATTGGATTTGCCTGTTTCTAAGCAAACCATCTCCTCCTGAATTTCAAAGTCCATTACTTTTTGGAATTCTTTTCATGGGAAATGTAATGTAACAGTGATTTGGAAGGACATAGTACATTTGTATAAAATCTTACCATAATCCTTTTCTTCTCTGTTGCAGCATTTACTCCCTCCCTCCTGCCCTCTCTGCTCTAGCCTGTTCTTGCTTGCTCTCCTGGCCGAGGGACTCCTCTTCCTTTTCTCCTTCTGGATGCACATGTCCTTCCTTATCCCTAAGAACATTCTGTTCTTCCTGGGGCTTTTTCTATTCTGATTGTGTGCATCCGTATGTCACCTTTATGCCCTACGCATTGAGCAGAGAGCGTACGTATTACTTATGGCTCCAGTAAATACTAAAACTTTGGTATACTGACTGGACAATGAGCTATCCTTGGCAGGAGAGCCCTTCTGTTATGAATACTGTAGCAGTGAAAAGGGCATCTACTGTTACAGTAAGATTTTACACAATTGTACTTTCTTTTTCTTCCTCTGTCCCACAGTATGCATCCTATCACATATCTCAGTCCATTCATCTCCGTCACTTCTAACTTCCTCAACTGCCCTGCCTTCACTGCCCAAGTTTTTCCATACACAAAACATGGTATCATGATGATGTTCATCCCCCAAGAACTGTCTGTGAGTTAGGGTGGTCTGGAGGAAAAGCAGCATTTAAGCGTGGTGATCTCGGCATTCTGGTGTATACTTTCCACTCATGAAGAACAGCTTGTATAGTAAGATATTTCTGAGTTTTACTTTATAGGCAAAGAAGACCTTTTTAGCAGCATATGAGGAAAGCCATGGTAGCTGATGAATGGGTAGATGCAGTAAACTTTGCATTTGAGGAAAGTACTCTTGAATTGGATTAATCACAATAATACTACAGCAACATTTTTCATGTCTGTGACTAAATAGAGAATTAAAGGCAGCGCTGCCTGATTAAATCATATTAAAGTAGACATGTGCACACCTATAACTAATTTATAACTAAATAGAAGCTTAAACAAGGGCAGTATTACCTGATAGAATCGTATTAAAGCAGACAAAGATGCACATAGCAAACACACTTTTTGTAGGTGCATCTAACTGCCAACTGTTCAGACATAACAATGAGCTTCTCCTAAGCCAGTAGCCAGTTCGCCGGTACTCAGTGAGGCTCTTTCACAGCCCCTGATACCCGCTACCTCTGATTTGGAGGCCTCTACTGAGACCCATTCGGACTCCGGTATGCCGTGAGATGCTTCAACTATGGTACCTGTGGATGTCTCTACCTTGGATGGGTCCGGATCCGCTGTGCAGGCACCGGCTTCTGAGGGTGTATTCAGGCCTACGGACTTGCATATTAAACCGACGCCTCCTCCTCCTTTTAGGCCTAAATGTCGAACCATGCCTAAAAAAATGACACCCAGGCTGCATGCTCAGGCCTCTATGCCTAAAAGACAAATGATAAGAATGGCTGAAGATCTTATAACTGTAATCAGGGGAAGCCAACCCCCCCCCCCCCTTCTAAGAGAACTAGGACTGAAGTTGTTTATGATTCTTCTGACCAGGATTCTGATTTTTCTGATTCTTCTGATTATCTGGATTTGCCCTTATCTACTTATGAGAATTCTGAAGCAGAGGACTCTATTCCCTCTGGTTCCCCTCCAGAGGATTTTTCTTTTGGTGAAACCTTACATACTGTAAGGGAGCATTTCCAGTGGGAAAGTCAGGATTTCTCTGATTCAAAAAAGAGACTTAGGGATTTCTTACTTCTGCCTCAGCATAGGCCTTTAGCTATTCCTCCTGTACTAAACATTGTTGATGATGCCTTTTCGAATCTAATTTAGCCCCTGATTCTTTGCCTCCTGCTCCCAGAAAACCTGACAGATATTACAGGGTTCCTGATTCACACAAGTTCCTTTATAAAAATCCTATTCTGGATCCAGAGACTGTTTCACAGGGACCCAAGGGCATTAACGCTTCTACTGCTAAAAATCCTACCCCTTCTAATAGAGACTCCAGGGCACTGGATAGATGGGGTAAGAAGGTTTACACTTGTGCAATCTTGGCCATTAGGGCTTTAAACTGCCAGATGTCCTTCAAGGATGCATCTGCAGTCCTTACAAATGGGTAGTCCTGTCGTTAGGCAGCCCTTCGGTCGGCCGGATTCCAAAGTCTGGGTCTGGCTTCGGCTGGTGTCGCACTTCACCCGACGTCACAGCTGCAGTTCTTCGGGTATAAAGGCATCAGCCGACGCCATTTTCCTCTGTCTTTCTTGCCGCGTGGCGCCCGAAGCAGAAGCTGTTCGCAAGTGCCAGTTGGTCAGAACCAGAGATTTCATACCGAATACTACTTCGAAGACTTCTAAAAAGCTAAGTACCCCGTTGGGGACTCTTTCTTGCCTCAGCCGATGTCAGAAAAAGTGAATAACTGTTTAACTTGTGGGAAACAAATACCTCATAAAGATTTCCACTCTTACTGCTTACCTTGTTTAGGTCCAGACCACGACGTAGCAGCTTGTCTAGCCTGTGCTTCTTTTAACCGACGGACGCTTAGACGTCGGTCAGAATTTGCAGAACAGTTTTTCGGCTCTGATTTTGCTTATATCATGCCGTCGGCCCCTCCGACTTCACAAATTACCAAAAAACGCAGGGAAAAGGACCGACACTCGCGGTCCGCGGTTTTGGCCGAAACCGCGGTTAAGCCAACCACGAGTGTCTCGGTTTCGGCTGAAACCGAGCAAGCGGTTCTTCCCCCGGCCGAAATCATGCCTTCTACCGAGGCCTCTTCTAGCCTGGTGGAATCGGCTTCTGAAATCCAACCTTCTGTTGCGGTTTCTCAGGAATTATCAGACACTATCCCCTTGGATATTTCAACCCCTGCACGTGGAGCTGCTAGGCCTCCTGCAGCCATGTCTATTAAGGCCTTTGCCAGGGCTAAAGCAGCTAAAGCTTCAAAAATGGTGCCTGTTAAACCCCCCTCTCACAGGCCCAGCACTAGTTCTCATATGCTTTCTTTGGCTGAGGATCTCATTTCTTTAATTCGTGGCTCCCAGCCTCATCCAGACAGGGCCTCTCATCCACCTCCAGAGAAAAGGCCTAGAGCAGAGCCCCCTGAACCAGTATCCACAGATGACTCCTCTGATGACTCAGAACATACAGACCCTCCTGAGGCTCCTTATTCCCCTTTCGAAGACTCTGATGCTGAAGAGTCCATTCCTTCAGCCTCTCCACCTGAGGAATTTTCCTTTGGGGAAACCTTGCAAGCTATGAGGGAACAATTTCAGGGGCAGGGCCAAGATTTCTCAGACTCCAGAAAAAGACTTAGAACTTTTCTGCATTTGCCACAACATAGGCCTTTAGCTATACCTCCAGTTCTATCTGTTGTAGATGATGCATTTAATGATGTTTGCACTGCTCCTGATTCTTTCCTCCGGCCCCTGCTAAGCCTGATAGGTTCTACAGGGTCCCGGACACACATCACCATTTATACAAGGCTCCTTTCGCAGATCCAGAAACTATCTCCCAGGATCCTAAAGCTGTAGCTACTACATCTGCTAAAACCCCCCTCCCCTCTGAAAGGGAATCCAGATCCTTAGAGAGATGGGGCAAAAAAGTATACACTTCTGCTACTTTGTCAGCTAGAGCTTTGAACTGCCAATTCCATATGATTCAATATCAAGAGTTTATGCTTGACCAGTTAACTAAAAAGCTGTCCTCTGAAGAATCTTTAGATAAAAAATATGTTCAGGAAATGGTACATAACATACAGCAGGTCAGTAACCATTCTTTCAAATGTGGCTATGATGCACTGGAGGCTTCCTTTAGATCAGCCATGACTGGCACAGTTATCCGGAGACCTGCATGGTTGAAAGAACAGGCATTACCAGACCATGTCAAATCTAAGCTTTTAGATGCACCCATGGACAAGGTCAATTTATTTGGTTCCCCTGCACAGCAGGTACTAAAGAAGATGGAAGAGAAGGCGAAATCTGTACAAACAGTGAAAGATTTCTTACAGGTTCAACCTCCAAGGTTTAGTAGGAACTGGCCCTCCAAAAATTGGTCCTTTCCAGACTCCCCTAAGACACAGAGAGGCAGGAATAGACGTTCAAGAGGCAGAAACCAATCTAGAGGTGCCTACAGGGGACGCCAGTGGCAGGGTAACAACCAGCGAGGCACGGACGCAGCCACCACCACTGCAACAACACAATCACAGTGACTTGGATGTGGCACCGCCTACCAGGGAACAACTGGAAGCACCCTTAGGCGGAAAGCTAACCTTATTTTCAAAGAACTGGCATTGCATCACAAGGGAAAGATGGATTTTGCAAACTATAGATCAAGGTTACAGGTTCCATTTCCATACTCTACCAGGAAAGAGAGGAATGCCAAACCTACCACCTACTCAAAGGGCAGAAGCTCTAAAGCAAATACCTCAATTACTAAAAATGAGAGCTGTGGAAAAGGTACCATCTATGGAGCAAGGAAAGGGATTTTACTCCAGACTCTTCCTGGTACCAAGAAAAGAGAACAAATGGAGGCCTATTCTCGACCTGTCCGCTTTAAACACATTCCTCATTGTTCCAAAATTCAAAATGCTGACCCTACAGCAGCTTCTTCCCATGCTGGGCAAGGAGTCTTGGCTGGTAACTCTAGATCTCAAGGAGGCATACCTGCACGTCCCTATACGACCAATTTGCAGAAGATACCTCAGATTTCTTGCAGGATCAGAGCATTATCAATTCTCAGCATTGCCCTTTGGCTTATCTACTGCGCCCAGAGTATTCACGAAATGCCTGGCATCAGTAATTGCTCATTGCAGACTTCAGGGGATCCAGATTTATCCCTACCTGGACGACTGCCTGATTCAAGCGGACAACCAAAACAAAATTACAGAAGACTTACAAAGAGTAATTTACCTACTACAAGCCCTGGGATATACAGTCAATATAAAAAAGTCAAGGCTGACTCCATCCCAAAGAATAACTTTTCTGGGTGCAGAGCTGGACACATCAGAACAAATGGCATTCCTAACTGCAGAAAAGCAAGAGCAACTACCTCTCTACTTCTTGGCATTAACAAAGCAGAACCATCTAACTGCAAGAAAAGTACTGCAAGCCCTAGGCTTCATGGCATCCTGCATAATTCTGGTACCTCATGCCAGACTACATATGAGAAAACTACAGTGGTACCTAAAGAATTTGTGGTCTCAACACGAGCACAGCCTAGAAGCCAAAATTCCAATAATCCCATGCCTGAAACAAGAGTTCCTATGGTGGGCTCAGGCCTGTCAATCAAACAAAGGATTGCCCTTCTGCAAAAGTCAACCAAGCCAAACCATCACGACAGATGCCTCAGACCTCGGTTGGGGGGCACACATGTTGGACAAGTGCATACAAGGCTTATGGACTCAAGACCAGCTGCACCTGCACATAAATCTAAAGGAAATGCTGGCAGTAAAATTGGCAATCCAGTCATTCAGACCATTTCTCCAAGAAGGTCAGTTAATGATGAGGACAGACAACACCACAGTTATGTGGTACATCAACAAACAGAGAGGCACACATTCATACCCTCTATGCCGGCTGGCACTGGACCTATGGGATGTGGCTCTGAGCTACAACATTCAGTTACAAGCAATTTTTGTACCGGGAAAAGAAAACATTCTGGCAGACATTTTAAGCAGAACTACCACAGATGCCCACGAATGGATGCTGCATCCGGACATCTTCAAAGCCATCACAAGAGAATGGGGATTACCACAGATAGACTTATTTGCATCCCCACTCAATCACTTATGCATTCCCACCACTTCCTTTGATGCACAAGGTGCTTTTGAAGATCAAAGAGGAACGTCCAAGGATCATTCTGATAGCTCCAGACTGGCCAAGACAACATTGGTACCCATTGCTGAGGAGCATGTCTCGGGAACAAATATGGACACTGCCCCTGACCCCATTGCTGTTAACACAGAACAACTACAACATCCTGCATCCAAACCTGAAAACTCTGCAGATAACTGCCTGGAACATTACATAAGGGCAATTAACCCAGATTTATCCCAAAGGGTTAAAAATATAATCCTTGAGGCTCGTAGACCTTCAACAAGAAAGAATTACGCAGCAAAATGGAAAAGATATCTCATTTGGAGTACTGCAAAAGGAGAAGATGTGGCGCTAGTAAACATAGCCAACATCCTGGAGTACTTGGCAGAGCTCTTCCATACAGTTCTGTCTTATTCTTCCATCAAGATACATGCATCAGCTATTTCAGCAGAATACAGCTTGGATCCTCCTGTCTTCTCTCATCCTCTGCTCAGACAGTTTCTGAGGGGAATTAAAAATGTGAAACCTCCCAGGAAACCACCATTACCAGCATGGGACTTGAACTTTGTGTTAGAAAAATTGACACTTCCCCCTTTCGAACCAGCAGCAACAGCAGAATTACAATACTTATCCTGGAAGACTGCTTTCCTTCTGGCAATCACCTCAGCAAGAAGGGTCTCTGAACTACAGGCATTAATGGCAGTGCAACCCTTCCTGATCTTCCATCAAGATAGAGTGTCCATGAGAACAAATCCCACATTTATGCCTAAGGTGGTATCCAGAGTGTCTTTAAATCAGGCTATCCACCTACCTACATTCTTCCCAACCCACAGAACAGGGAGAAAGACTGTTGCATACCTTGGATGTACATAGACAATTACGCTACTACCTGGACAGGACCAAGTCCAATAGAAAAACTGACCAGCTTCTGGTAGCATATGCAACAGGAAAGGAAGGAAAACCTATTTCAAAACAGACAATCTCCAAGTGGATAGGAAATTGCATTAGATTTTGTTACTCCTACCATGGAAAGAAAACGCCAGAGAACATCAGGCCTCACTCCACAAGGGCTACAGCCACTACCACAGCTTTCTTACGAGGAGTGGCTACCAAGGACATTATAGAGGCTGCTACTTGGACCTCCGTGCATACATTTGCCAAGCATTACAATTTACCTTTATACTCTAGATCCCGAGCAGGGTTTGCCACTGCTGTTTTGCAAGGGATCCTAACTACACCATAATCTCTACTTTTTCCTCCTCCCCTAGTTTAGCTATGGTATTCTACCCATTTGTAAGGACTGCAGATGCATCCTTGAAGGACATAGTACAGTTTTGTACCTACCATAAATGTAGATGTCCGATAGGAATGCATCTGCAGTCAGGATTACCCACCCACCTTCCCCTCTGTGGTACTCCTAGGGTATTTGCCATCCTTCAGCTAGCTTGGGGGGGATCTATTATGGTGTATTTGTTTGTATATATGTACATACATGCTTATTTTATGTGTTTGCTCTCTGCTATTTGGAAACATTGGCATTTATCCAAATTTAGCCATCAAAGAGGGCACCTGGCATCTGGGGCAAGAAACACTGAGGAAAATGGCGTTGGCTGATGCCTTTATACCCGAAGAACTGCAGCTGTGACGTCGGGTGAAGTGCAACACCAGCCGAAGCCAGACCCAGACTTTGGAATCCGGCCGACCGAAGGGCTGCCTGATGACAGGACTACCCATTTGTAAGGACTGCAGATGCATTCCTATCAGACATCTACATTTATGGTAGGTACAAAACTGTACTTTTCATATGTTAAAGTATCAGCAACATGTTATTGAATTGCTTAAACAGAAAATGATGTTGATTCATGACTGTACGGAAAATAAAGAATTACAAGATTTAATGCATTCTGCTGAACAGGTTGGAAAACATACTTTGCAATGTGGATTTGATTCATTAGAGGCCTCTTACAGGGCTGCTGTTAGTGGGTCTGTGCTCAGGAGGCATGCTTGGCTTGAGGAGCAATCTTTGCCTGATCATGTTAAAGCTAAATTGTTGGATGCTCCCTTAAATCAGGACCGCCTGTTTGACAACAAGGCTGAGGAAGTTTTTAAGATAAAGATAAAGCTAAATCTATGCAAATTGTTAAAGATTTCTTACAGGTTCAGCCTCTTAGATTTAGTAGGCACTGGCCCTCTAAGAATTGGTCCTTTCCAGCCCCTTCCAGGTCTTCTCAAGCCAAACCCAGACACAGCAGAAACCCCAGGATGCTCATCGTGTTACACTGCTGCAGTCATTACACTTGGGGTTATCCTGTCATCAGGCGGTCCCGCAGTCGGCCAGAGTTCCAAAGTCTTGGTCCGGCTTCGGTTGCTGTCGCTTCTTCCCTGACGTCAGTGCGCCAGGGGTATATAAGATGCATCTGACGCCATTTTCTTCAGTCTTTCTTGCTGCGCGATGCCCGAAGCAGAAGCAGTTCGCAAGTGCCGGTCGGCCGACTCCTGAGATTTTCGAAGTCGAATTTCAGATCCAAAGTCTTCAATAAAGCTAAGTACCCCATTGGGGGAAACTTTTTTCTTGCCTCAGACCGATGTCAGAAAAAGTTAATAATTGTTTTTCTTGTGGGAAGCAAATACCTCATAAGGACTTCCACTGTTACTGTATTCCATGCCTAGGCCCTGATCACGACGTCACTAGTTGTCGATTTTGTGCTAAATGTAACAAACGCACTATAAAAAGACATTTTGATTTTGCTTTGCACTACTTTGGCCGAAGGTTCAGTTATAATATGCTGTCGGATCAACCGACGACCACAATTCCAAAAAAACGCAAAGACAAGGATAAAGACAGGCATCCTAGGTCCAAAACCGACGACGAAACCTCTTCTAGGCCAGCCGCCGGTTCTCAGTGAGGCGCTTTCGCAGCCCCTGACACCTGCTACCTCAGAGCCACAGGCTGCCTCCGACTCCCATGTGGAGACAACTAGGCCTCTGGAAACCCAAGGTATTGGGCCTACAGAAACTAATCCCTCAGATGGGTCTGGAGCCGCTGAGCAGGCATCGGCTTCTGAGGGTGTTTTCAGACCTTCGCAACTTACCATTAAAGCAACAGCCAAGACAAAAGTACCATTAAAGACAAAGAAGCAAGTACAGCATTCTCCTGGACAGTCCTCCATGCCTAAGAAACAGATACTTAAAATGGCCGAAGACCTCATTACTCTAATCAGGGGTTCCATCCCCCTCCTGCGAAAAGGCCTAGGCAGGATACAGACTATGATCAGGTTTCCATTTCCTCTGATTCCTCTTCAGACCAGGGATACTCTCTACCACCCTATGAGGACTCTGATGCTGAAGAATCTATCCCTTCAGCCTCTCCTCCTGAGGATTATTCTTTTGGGGAAACTTTACATACCATGAGGGAGCATTTCCACTGGGAAAGTCAGGATTATTCAGAATCCAAGAAAAGGCTCAGGGATTTCCTTTTATTGCTTCAGCATAGGCCCCTGGCTATTCCACCTGTGCTTGATATTGTGGATGATGTGTTCTCTGAATCCAGCTTATCTCCTGATTCTTTGCCCCCTGCACTAGCCAAGCCAGATAGGTATTATAGAGTCCCTGACTCTCACAAGTTTCTTTATAAAAGCCCTTCTGCTGATCCAGAAACTATTTCCCCGGGTCCAAAAGGGGTTAAGCTTCCATTGCAAAAATTCCAGTACCCTCTGACAGAGATTCCAGAGCTTTGGATAGATGGGGGAAGAAAGTTTACACTTCTGCAACTTTAGCAGTAAGGGCTTTAAATTGCCAGTTTCACATGCTTAAGTACCGACAATATTTAATGGCTCAGTTAAAACAGAAAATGCTTGCAAGCTGAGAAGCTCCTGACTGTAAAGAAATGCAGGATTTATTGCATGTAGTTGAACAGGTGGGAAAACATACTCTGCAATGTGGTTTTGATTCTTTAGAGGCCTCTTGTAGAGCCGCAGTTACAGGTTCTGTGATTCCAAGACATGCTTGGTTAAAAGAACAGAGTTTACCTGATCATGTTAAGGCAAAATTATTGGATGCTCCTTTACAGCATGATACCTTGTTTGGTGTTCAGGCAGAAGAGGTGTTAAAGAAAATGGAGGATAAAGCTAAATCTATGCAAACAGTCAAGGATTTCTTACAGGTACAGCCACCTCGATTTAGCAGAAATTGGCCAACAAAGAATTGGTCCTTTCCAGTGTCAGACAGGCCACAGAGAGGCAGATACAGATGCCCAAGAGGCAGATCTCAACCCCAAGGCTCTAACAGACAACGACAGTGGGGCACCTCAACCCCAAAAGGAGGTGAGGACAAGTCTCAACCTTACAGGAAACAGTCCCAATGACTTCCCCCTTCGTACGCCAAGCATTTCCCTATTGGCAGCCCCCTTAGGGAGAAAACTAGCACTTTTTTCTCAAAACTGGCAAACAATCACCCAAGACAAATGGGTTCTGAATATTGTGTCTCAAGGTTACAGGTTCCACTTTCATACTTTACCAAGGCTAAAAGGAATGCCAGACCTGCCACAGAATAAATGGGCAGAGGCACAAAAACAAATTTCAGCCCTCATGGACATGAGAGCTATTCAAAAAGTACCACAACAGGAGCAAGGACAAGGATTTTACTCAAGACTCTTCCTGGTCCCCAGAAAGGACAAGGCCTAGAGGCCCATACTAGACCTTTCAATTCTAAATACTTACCTGGATATTCCGAAAAAATGTTGACATTGCAGCAGCTTCTACCCATGCTGGGCAAGAAGGCTTGGCTTGTTACTCTGGACCTCAAAGAGGCATACCTGCATGTCTCTATCAGGCAAAATTGCAGAAGATACCTCAGATTCAAAGCTGGTACAATGCACTACCAATTCTCGGCACTGCCTTTTGGCTTATCTACTGCGCCCAGGATCTTTACAAAGTGCCTGGCACCAGTAATTGCATTTTGCAGACAAAAAGGAATTCAAATATATCCATACCTGGACGACTGCCTCATTCAAGCAGAGACCAAGGACATTCTTCTACAGCATCTGGCATTTGTAAAAAGGTTGCTAGTTTTGTAGGGTACACAGTAAACGAAAAGAAGTCAAAACTAGTGCCCTCACAATAGATTATATTCCTGGGTGCTAGTTTAAATACAACGGCCCAGATGGCTTATCTCACGCCAGACAAACAAATTCAATTAACTCAATATTTTCAATTACTGGCAAAAAAGTCCCATCTCCCTGCAAGAAAAATTCTGCAGGCCCTGGGATTCATGGCATCCTGCATACTACTAATACCATATGCCAGACTGCATATGAGGAAATTACAATGGTACCTAAAAAGTGTTTGGACTCGACACTCGCACAGTTTAGAAGCAGTAATACCAATGATTCCCTGCCTACAACAGGAGTTCGATGGTGGGCACAGGTATGTCACCTAAACAAGGGTCAGCCTTTTACCCTACCCACAGCCAGGCAGACTCTAACAACAGATGCTTCGGATTATGCCTGGGGAGCACACATGGCAGGAAAATGCATTCAGGGCAAGTGGACCACAGACCAGATGCATCTTCACATCAATAAAAAAGAGATGTTGGCTGTTCAAAATGCCCTAACAGCTTTCAGACCTTCTGCATCCAGGACAATTATTATTAAAGACAGACAACACCACAGTAATGTGGTACATAAACAAGCAAGGGGGCACTCATTCTTATCCCCTATGCAGGCAAGCCATGACCTTGTGGAACACAGCTCTAACGTATCAAGTTCATCTGCAAGCACAATTCCTGCCAGGAAAGAAAAATACTCTGGCAGACGATGTAAGCAGAAATATCATGGACCCTCACGAATGGAAATTGAATCCACAAATCTTCAGCATGGTAACGCAAAAATGGGGATGCCCAGACTTAGATCTTTTTGCCTCCCCACTGAATTGCCAACTACAAAAATTCTGCACAAGGACTTATCACACACAAGCATGGAAAGTGGATGCTCTATCATTCAGCTGGAAAAGCCTAAAAGTTTATGCCTTCCCACCACTGCCTCTCCTTTCAAAGGTACTCCTAAAAACCAGACAAGAAAAACACAGATGATCCTGAATGCTCCAGACTGGCCACGCCAGCACTGGTACCCAATCTTAAAAAACTTGGCTCAAGGCCCACCATGGATTTTGCCTCAAATTCCACACCTTCTGACTCAACAAAACAATCAGATCCTGCACGGTCAGCTCAAAACCCTAAACCTGGCTGCATGGCAGATTCATTAGTCAAACAGGCAACACCTCTCTCTAAAGCTGTTATGGATGTCATTTTGGAGGCCAGGAGGCCTAGCACCAGGAAAGCTTACTCAGAAAAATGGAAGAGATTCTGCGCCTGGAACCAGGCTCAAAGCCTTGACCCTCTTGTCCCAAACATTCCTCAGATTTTACAATACTTAACTGAGATGCTGGACAAAGGCCTATCCTTCTCATCAATTAAGATCCACGCCTCTGCCATTTCAGCACATTACAACACGGACCCTCCTTTATTCTCTCATCCCTTGCTAAAGCAGTACCTCAGAGGGGCTGAAAACATAAGGCCACCCCGGAGAGCACCAACACCAACTTGGGACCTCTATTTTGTTTTGGAAAAACTGACCCTGCCACCTTTTGAGCCAGCCAATACAGCCGATCTGAAATTTTTATCATGGAAAACAGCTCTGCTCCTGGCAGTAACTTCAGCACGAAGAGTCTCAGAGCTACAGGCATTAATAGCAGTGGAACCTTTTATAATTTTTCATCAGGACAGGGTTTCTTTAAGGACAAACCCTACCTTTATGCCAAAGGTGGTATCTAGTGTGGCTCTTAACCAAACTATCCATTTGCCAACTTTTTATCCAAACCCCCAGAATAAAGTGGAGAAACTTCTGCACTCTTTGGACATACACATTCAGCTACGCTTCTGCTTGGACAAAACAAAAGCTTTCAGGAAAACTGAGCAACTGATTGTAGCATATGCTGCAGGGTCACAGGGCAAGGCTATCTCAAAGCAGACTATATCCAAATGGATAGGACACTGTATTCGTTACTGCTACACACAGCATGGAAAAATCAGTCCTTAATAACATTAGGCCACATTCCACCAGGGCAACAGCCACTTCAACAGCCTTTCTCAGAGGAGTACCTACCAAGGAAATTTTAGAGGCTGCAGCTTGGAGTTCAGTGTACATCTTTACCAAGAATTACCACTTGCCTCTTTACTCTAAATCCAGAGCAGGATTTGCCACTGCAGTTCTGCAGGGCCTCATAGCCAATCCTAACTCTTTATAGACCAGCCACCCAACCTTAGCTTTGGGATTCTACCCAAGTGTAATGACTGCAGCAGTGTAACACAATGAACATAGTACAGTTTTGTACCTACCATAAATGTAGATGTTAGAGTGTTCACACTGCTGCAGTCCAGGTTACCCTCCCTCCATCCCCTCTGAACTAGCTGGACTTATCTATACCTTTCTATGCTATACAACCTTTGTGGTGTATTTGCTTGTATCTGAAGGTATTGTTTTTATTTTATATGTATATTTTTAATCGGCAATTTGTATTGCCTACCTATTTGGGGGCACCTGACATCTAGGGCAAGAAAAACTGAAGAAAATGGCGTCGGATGCATCTTATATACCCCTGGCGCACTGACATCAGGGAAGAAGCGACAGCAACCGACGCCGGACCAAGACTTTGGAACTCTGACCGACTGCGGGACTGCCTGATGACAGGATAACCCCAAGTGTAATGACTGCAGCAGTGTGAACACTCGAACATCTACATTTATGGTAGGGACAAAACTGTACTTTTCAGTCCCAGGGGACACAAGACTAAGTAGTGGGGGGGCTTCTGCACCCAAATCAGGGAGTAGTAGGACTCCCCCTATGGGAAACTGTCTCAATGACTTGCCTTTAAAATTTCCAAGCACTTTCCACCTGAATGCTCCTTTAAGCGGAAAGATTGGTCTGCCGGCCAAAAGCTGGGAACTCATTACCCAGGACAAATAGGTTTTAAATATAGTGTCCCAAGGATACAGATTTCACTTCCTCACCTTACCAACACCAAGAGGGTGGCCAGATTTACCCCCAAATCAGTGGGCAGAGGCCCAAAATCAAGTACTCTCCCTCTTAAGCATGGGGGCTATTCAATTGGTACCAGAAGAGGAAAAGGGACAAGGTTTCTATTCAAGACTTTTTCTGGTACCCAGAAAAGGCAGTACATGGCATCCTATTCCTGGACCTTTCTACTCTAAATACCTTTCTGGTGATTCCAAAATTCAGGATGCTGACTCTTCACCAGCTGCTTCCTATGCTAGGCAAAGATGCATGGTTGGCAACACTAGACTTAAAAGAAGTATACCTGCACATCCCTATAAGAGAGTCTTGCAGAAGATACCTACGCTTCAAAGCAGGCTACAAGCCCTATCAGTTCTCTGCACTGCCCTTTGGCTTATCTACTGCGTCAGGGTATTCACAAAGTGCCTAGCTCTAGTCATTGCATTTTGCAGATAAAGAAATATTCAAATATACCCATACCTGGGCAATTGTCTAATTCAGGCAGAAAGCCAGGACATACTTTTGAGTCATCTGGCCTTTGTTCAAAGGGTATTGACTTGTCTGGGGTACACCATAAACGAAAAGAAATCACAACTGGTACCCCGTCAACAAATTATATTCCTGGGAGCAAGCTTGAATACAACTTCTCAGATGGCTTTCCTCACGCCAGAGAAAAGGATTCATTTGACAACCTACTTCAAACAATTGGCCACAAAAACCCAGTTATCTGCAAGGCTGCAAGCCTTGGGGTTCATGGCCTCCTGCATTCTTCTAATTCCATATGCAAGGCTGCATATGAGGAAACTGCAGTGGTATCTCAAAAGCTTGTGGTGTCAACATTCACAGGATCTAGAAGCAATGATTCCTGTCATACCTTGCCTACACCTAGAGTTCCTTTGGTGGGCAGAGGCCTGCCACCAAAACAGGGGACTACCATTCACACTACCCCCTGCCGCCCAAATCTTAACAGATGCATCAGACTATGCATGGGGGGCTCACCTGGCAGGGAAGTGCATTCAGGGCAAATGGGACCCAAGTCAAATGCACCTACACATGAATCAAAAGGAAATGTTAGCTGTACAGAATGCTCTGACTGCCTTCAAGGACCACATTCTTCCAGGACAATTAATGGTAAAGACGGACAACACCACGGTCATGTGGTACATAAACAAGCAGGGGGGTACACACTCTTACCCCCTCTGCAGACTAGCCATGGCATTATGGAACACAGCTTTGAGCTACCAAGTGAATCTACATACTCAATTCCTGACAAGGAAAACTAAATACACTGGCAGATGGACTAAGCAGAAACCTCATGGACCCACACACGTGGAAACTGGAACCAAGGATTTTTAACATGTTGACAAGCAAATGGGGCAGCCCAGATATAGACCTGTTTGCCTCCCCCCGAACCATCAATTGGACAAATTTTGCACAAGGATTCCCCACAAACTAGCTTGGAAAGTGGAGGCTCTACCCTTCAGCTGGAAAAACCTATCAGTTTATGCCTTTCCTCCTCTGCCTCTGCTCTCCAGGGTACTACTAAAGATCAAACAGGACTAGACAAGGACGATTTTAATTGCATCAGACTGGCCACGCCAACACTGGTACCCCCTCCTGCACAGTGTGTCATGCTTGGCCCCATGGCACCTGCCTCAGCAGGAGAACCAGATTCTGAACCCGCAGCTGCAAACCCTGAACCTAGCAGCCTGGCTAATTACCGAATCTCTCCTTTACCACCCCTCAGTAAATCAGTGATGGATATCATTTTTAGAGGCTAGGAGGCCTAGTACTAGAAAGTCTTATGCTGCAAAATGGAAAAGATTTTGTACCTGGAACCAATTTCAAGTGATGAGTGCAGCAGTGCCCAATTTACCTCAGATTCTACAATATTTGACTGAGATGCTTCATAAGCGCTTGTCCTTTTCCTTCATCAAAATTCATGCCTCAGCCATTTCGGCTCATTTAGCACAGAGCCTCCCCTCTTTTCTCACCCAATGCTCAAGCAGTTCCTCAGAGGGGCCAAAAATTTAAGGCCACCCAGGAGAGCTCCAACTCCAGCCAGGGACCTTAACTTTGTCTTGGAGAAACTCACTCTTCCTCCTTTCGAGCCAGCTGCTACTGCAGATTTAAAATTCCTTTCCTGGAAAACAGCTTTCCTTTTAGCAATCCCTTCTGCAAGAAGGGTATCTGAATTACAGGCCCTTATGGCAGTGGAGCCTTTCGTCATTTTTCATGCGGATAGGGTGTCCCTCAGAACCAATCCCTCCTTCATGCCCAAGGTGGTATCCAGTGTCGCTCTTAATCAGTCCATTCATTTGCCTACCTTCTGTCCTAACCCACAAAATAAAGGGGAACAGATACTGCACTCCTTAGATGTGCACAGACAACTTAGATTCTACTTGGACAGGACTAAACCTCAAAGGAAATCTGAACAGCTGCTGGTGGCATTTGCTGCAGGGACAGAGGGGAAAGCTATTTCAAAGCAAACCATTTCAAAATGGATAGGTCACTGCATTCATTTCTGCTGTACGCACCATGGAAAACCTATCCCACAGAGCATCCGACCCCATTCAATCAGGGCTGCACCTACCTCTACAGCCTTTCTCAGGGGCGTGCCTACAAGGGACAGTTTAGAAGCTGCTACGTGGAGTTCTGTACATACTTTCACCAAGCATTATCATTTGCCGATTTTCTCTAAATCCAGAGCTGGTTTTGCCACTGCAGTTCTGCAGGGCCTTATAGCTGGTCCTAATTCTACTTAAATTCCTCCTCCCAACCTTAGCTTTGGGAATCTACCCAAATGTAATGACTGCAGCAGTGAAACACAAAGAACATAGTACAATTGTGTACACTTACCATAAATGTAGATGTTCGAGTGTATTCACTGTTGCAGTCTTGGTTACCCTCTCTCCAGCCCCCCTTTCTTCTTTTGGCTATACCTCTGTTCTCACTTGCTATGTTCAAAAACCTTTTTGGTGTATTTGCTTTTTTGTTGGAGGTATATCCTTGTATTATAGATTTAATTGCTTCCTGTTGGGGGGGCACCTGACATTTGGGGCAAGAAAAACTGATGTAATGGCGTCGGCTGCATGTTTTATACCCCTGATGACCTGACGTCATGGAAGAAGGGACAGCAACCGACGCAGGACCCAAGACTTTGTTAATCAGGCCGACTGAGGGCTACTGCAAGCAGATAACCCAAATGTAATGACTGCAACAGTGAATACACTCGAACATCTACATTTATTGTAAGTGTACACAACTGTACTTTTTAATGTTATATGTTTCTGTTGTGATGTTTAAATGCTGTCTAGTCATTCTGCATTCTGATAAAATCACATCAGCCTTATTTCTGTTATCTATGGACTCCAGTAAAGTGCTGGTTTGTCATGGTGCACTTGTGTGTCCTGTTTTATCCAGCATTTTTGGGTTTTGCATTCTGAGTACCCAAGTTCTTGGTCAACCAGCAGTGTATTTTGTCTACCTCCCCACCAGGTAATAGTCATGGGTGTATGCAGAGGTCAGTTATTGTAATTCAGCAGAACTGAGATATTTGAGTTTAGCCTTATCTGTTCTCCACTACAGATGAACATTGTCTTCCTTATTTTTATGTTGCATCAGGATACACAGGGATGTTTCCTTTTTCTACCAAAATGCATTTGTTCCGCAGCTTGTTATTGCCTGGCTTTGTCAGTATGTTATAGAATTTCATCAGGTTCCAAACATAATCTGCTTGAGAGAGTCCCATGAGTAAGTGCTCAATTCTCCATTGATGTCTGGCATTTGCAAGAGCAGGAGCAGTAGCACTACAAGCAGAAGTCCCACTGATGTGCCTTTGGCCGGCTTCCATTTTATAAAATACAGTTTATTTTACTGATGCTCTTTATTAAATTTGAACGATCTGTATTTTTGCAATGTTTCTAAATTTTAAAATTCTTTCTTAGGCTGTTAACAGTTCCCCTTAAATGTTAACCTTTGAAATCTATTCCCAAGCAGAGTTAAGATTTTTATGCCTTCTAATTGTTGTGTTTATTCCCTGCATGGCAACTTCCTAGCCAGGGAGGATCACCAAAGTGTAGAGCCTGATGAATGTACATGACTAGGCTGCCAGGGGCTGCTGTTCATGCAGGCAGCCTTTGATTTCCTGTAATAAGCAGTAAAGTGTAGCATGCTGTGGGAGTTTGCGGGTCCTGGCACACAACTTAAACCCTACTCCTTCTCCAGATACAGACATAACACTGCAGTTGCCTACACTAGCTGTTATATATGTGACACAAGATCACTTGCTGCAGTTCAGAGGGATGGCTGTTTCACACACTTCTATAGATTCACCCTTCTGATGTCCCAGACCTTGAACTAAAGTTATATATGGTCAGACCAGTGTCTTGCTTTTGTGCCAGCAGGTTGGCTAAGGTAGACATTATTATGTTAGTGCCTTGATATGAATGTTACTAACTTTGATCAGTCAATGTCTCAAATGTATGCTGCATTATTCACTACTCATTGTCTTCTTCTGCTGGTTATATTTAACTACATTAGTCATTTGGGGCCAACATGTAATTAACATTTTAAGATGTTAAAGATCACTCATTTTTACCAGCAAGTTTTAAATCTTTTGGATTTTTCTTTCAGAAAACACCAGCAGAATCTCGAGAACATAACAGAGACTGCATCCTACTGGATTTTTTTGATCACCATGATGTGTGGCACTTCCTGTCCTCCACTGCATTATTTGGTTCATTTCTGGTAAGCACTTCACATAAGTACTGAGCAGAACTTTTTAGTAATTTTAAAATTAAGTCTTGCATTTATGGGAATGCCCACTATAGGGAAATAAGTCATTAGTCTGACACTGCTGCTTGACTTCAGTTCTGCACCCTGGTTCTCAAACAGTCATCAAGGAATAGAAGGCTGGGGTTTCACAGTGGCATTTAACTTCCCTTTTATGACATAATGGTTTGTGTTTTGAGGGAGTAGAGTATAGTGCACAACAGATGTTCCTTTTTTATATTTAGTTTTAGGAGTACATCAGTGCCCACCTGTCAGGAAGACTGCTGGAGCATAAGGATGAATGGGTGGCTGGTCCTGATGGAGCTTTTAAGAAAGGAGAATGGTTATAGCAAACACTGTCCTGGCTGCGGGTGCAGTCTCCAAAATTGAAATGTTTGAGTAAGCTGTGGAATGTGTCTTTAACCGGCCTGGTATAGGCTTCCTATGAAAAGAGTAACACAACCCAGTACAGTGGGAAAACCATTTTGATGTCCTTTGTAGAAGAGACAAGTGGCTGATCTGATGTTCTGATTCCCATACTTTTTACTAGATCACATCTCAGATTTCTGTGTATGTCCAAAGCATACAAGGTTCTCTCCCCCTTGTTTGATTGTTTGGGTGGGGGACAGGGAGTTATGCAGTCTG